>NC_064435.1:35836418-36108402 GCF_023343835.1 Lagopus muta
CAGTATTAATAAATAAGGCTAAGAATAAAGCAGAAATGTTTCCAGCTTCAAACAACACTTGGCAACCAACAATCTTATTCCATTGTGAGCATCTCCCCAGGGCTCCCACATCCTCTCAGCCAAGGTGCCGGGAGCTGGGAGAATTTCACCAGACCTTGTAGAATCAGTCTGACAGAAAATGTCTGTTTTTCACAACCGAGCAATTTAATTTCCAGGAAAACTATGGCACAGCTGAGACTTAACACAGGCTATTTCCTAAATTGCTGACTTCATCTCTGACAATAATGACATTCTTAGGCCAAAAAAATAAAGAAAAAAAGAAAAAAAAAGAAAGCATAGAGATAGTCCTAACCATTTCAACTTCTATCAAAAATTCAACGGAGGACTTAACATCTCCCAAAGAACTGAGCGCTATGAGCTTCCAAAGGAAGCATTATGAAATGAGGGTGGAGCTGCACCCTTCTAGAGGAACACAGCCAGAGGCTCTGTGGGTGAGCAGCACACAGGGCCTGGCCAAATCCAGATGCTGTGCTGAAAGCCATTTCACAACTAGTGCAGAGCAACTCTGGGCACCCTTTCCTGAAGAATCGGAGCACCGAGCAGAGAATGTGTATTTAACCTGAAGTGTTCTCGTGGAGTCTTCTTCAGGTGGTTTTAAACTTATGCATAGACTGAGGATGGGTAAAGGTCATGGGAGAAGCAGTCTGTAACTCACAGCACTGGGACACGGATGAACACCATGATAAAAAGCTCTGCCCAGCACAGCTCTGAGGACAGACACTGCAAGCATTTCAGCCACATGGAGCACCCACTTGCCTTGCTGCTGCTGCTGGAAAGAGACAGGGAGACTTAGAGATTTTTGTCCAATCCATCGCTGAAATCACTGCTTTCCAATGAAAGCTGCAGTGTTACCTCACACTTACTGCATCACCAAAGCCTCACACATCTGACTCAGCCACTGAACCTGGGCAGGAACAGTCATGGATGTGCTCCTGAAGTCACCTTCGCGAGTCACTGAATCTGTGAGCTGCCTGTGCTCAACGGGAGCTGAAACTGGCAAAAAGAGGCTCACGACTCCCTTCTCCTCAAACTGAATAATATGTGAGGCAACAATCTCTTTGGAAGAACTTCAGGAAGCTTTCTAACACCTACTTTGGAGTGGTTTGGGTAGAAAACAACAGAGACTTGTTTTATAGTTATAGAAATTATATTTATAGAAATTATAGAAACCTTAGAGGCAAAAATACATTCATTGCAGAAAGCTAGCATCATTGCAATTACTTTCAAACAATTTCATCTCAGGTCTGGAAAACTAACATAACGCAAATGTTTAATAATTGCAACATATCTAATAATAAAGATGCAAATGGGAAAATAAGTTCTACTGTATGTTTGAAAATAACAGCACAGTTCTGCCTTTACTACAAACACCTCTGTATAGAGAAAGATGCAACTCCCACTAAGGTGCTTTGACACTTTTCTAAATAGAACATGAATAACAAAACTGTTAATTCCCCTTTTGTTTTCAGAGACTGTTCAATAGCAATATAATGTCTTTATGTATTTCTCCAAAGCTCCACATTTTGTCAGCAGGAAAAACGAGTATTTATGTTAACTAGTCCTAATGGCATCCATATTAGTTTATTGAAAAAAAAAACCCTTGATTAATATTCTTCAGTAAAATTCTTTTCCTTTTGCAAGATAAATAACATTTGGAGTTTTCTCTTGTTAAAAAGTAAGTAGTGTTATGTAGGTGTCCTGAGATGTAAACACATACTCAGAAAGAAGTGTGACTTATTTGTTGCCATAGAATCAAAAGATGAACTAATTCCCTAGGCAGTGAATCAGCTCTCAGTGAAATGCTGAGGGCAGATGACTCAACAATCAGGCTACCTACCCACAGTTTTACAGTGAGGTATCATTTCAGACCTAAGAGAGGCAGCAGTGAAACCGTCCACGTTCGGCCTGCAATAGTCTGTTTCCATTTCTCAAGTGTAAAGTCTGTTTGGTTCACATTCTTCCATTTGGTAGTCCCAAAACATTGGCCAGAAGGACAGCTGTTAGGCAAAATAATTCTGGAAACACTGCTTTAGAAAAGGATTTCAGTTGATCTTCAGTTAACATTAGTGCAAGAAAACTCTTTGGATATCTGTATCTTTGGATATGATTAAAATTAATCATAAAGATTGAAGCCTTCCCATTGATGGCCTCTGGAGGCAAGCAGCTCCACCTTCTTAACCTCATCTCAGAGAAAACTCTCTACTTTCTCACAAGTGTCTGCTTCTGGTCTTTGAAAGCAAGCAGCCCAGACAACCACCATTTGGGAAAATAAGTCCAACACTGCAAGCCAAATGTTTTTGTAACCTCCAGGAAGTCCAAGAGCACTTCCCATGTTTCTTAAGAGAACTATGGAGATCATTCTTAAGCAGAAATTGGAATTAGGCAGTATAACATCTTTAGCAGCCCCAGAAAGTCCTCAGGACTGTCTGCTGTGGGTCAAGTTTTGCACAACAGGAAATGGGCGTTTGAGGTTTTGAATCACAGAGTGGAGATGGCTTGGCCACTCCTGCCAAAGCAGCCAATAATCTGGCCTGATAAAACATGGAACTACCTCTACTAAAACACACTTTGTCCCCATCACAAGTTCCCTCCCTTGCAAAGGCGGTACTGACAGCCACTACTGGAAAGAAGAAAGCACATCTAACACAAAAGTTCAGTTCATGTTAATTTATTCATCCAATTATTTTATTTTGCATCCCTCAAAGTAATATTATAGCATAAAGGTTATTTCTTGACAGATAAAATACATAAACATTGATTTTAAAAATTTCATTTCTCACATTAAATTGCACTTATCTAATTACCCATTAAAGCGCTTGTAGTGTGAATGCACATTTCTCACACAGCATTCCAAAGCAATGAACTGGAAAATGATACCTTGCCAAAACAGCACATTTGCACTTCTGATAATAGAGTTGAAAGATGAAAACAAAAGAAAAAGAAAAGCAACAGAGAGACTCAACTGGTTCAAACCAGCTTTTGTCACATTTTCAGAATCCAGTAAGGTCTCTTCGACTTTATAAAGAACAAAGCAATTTTATTCTTCGTTACACACTAGTAAATCACAAGCCTGAAGAACACTCCACTTATTGTCCAAAGGCTACTAAAGGAGCTCAAAAGAACAGAACAAGCACAGCTCATCTGGGCTCACTCAAAGTATACTGAAGACAAGCTCTTTGACCATGCTGTGCTGATGGATGAGACAGACCTAAACTGGCTCTGACTGTGCTAAACATGACGTGGAGAGAAAATGCTGCACAGGAACCTGAGATCGATGAGCCAGTTCCCAGGCACAAAACAGCAAAACTGCATTAGTGCTGCTCTGCACCCTTGGTATTGTGTGGCAGCAAGTCAGAGCTCATTACCTCGGGAACTGTGCTAAGCTCATTTATACACACACAGTCGTCAATGCTGAGTTGCTAAGCCTGAAAAATGCTGAACTCTACTTGTGACTGCATCTTTATGCCATTTCTTCATGTGCCAGACCCCCAGACCTTCTGGTCAAAAAGACTCCCAAAGCTAAGCATCACCTCAAAAGAACTTAAGCGTTTATTCCCATGCAAGCAACAGATCTGATTAAAACCTTTCTATTCATTCAAAACATTAAACTACGATACTGCCCATCATTGGTATAGCTTCACAAAAAAAACCCAAAATGTTTTAAATTCAGTAGCTGAGTGTGCAGAGATACTGTAGGTATCTAGGCACTGATCTTCTATGAGGAGCATCTTCTATAGATTTCCCACATTCCCTTGTGTATCTGCTTTATTTTTGCAGTTCACTCTCTGGTGCCTGGTTACACTGGCAGGCAGCTAGGAACCATTAGGATTTATAGCAGCCCTCTGAGCACTGCTTACAGACTGCTGTCACAGGTCTGAGCAGCCCCAAATCACCCTCTTGCTGCAATAATACTCTTCCTAATGCTACTCCTTTGCATGGGTGTTGCAACCACACAACACTTCAGAAAGTCTATCCTAATCCAATACTATGGGGACTGTACATTCTCCTAAACACCAGTGCGTTACAACATACACAGCAACCTGTTCGGTACCTTCAATAGGAAAAAAAACTCAAGAAGCTCAGAAAAGATCCGTGCCCAAATGATTGCATCAGTGATCACATTACTGCAACCTCTGTGCAAGACTGATTGTACAACTTTTCCCAGAAATTCCTTCTTCTAACCCAGTAGCACAACGGCAATTAAAAATGCAAACAAGATAGTAGGCAAATAAAAGATGCAGCATATAAACATAGCTAATGTAAGTGTTGGGATGATAAAGATGAGGTGCAGTCTGCTACGGGTTCTCTCTCCTAAAAGAAAACCTGCTGAAATCCTCACCAAGAATTGTGCTTCTGAACTGAGAAACTAAACCACCTGCCTGTTCCTGCTTAGCTACAAAAGCTAAGAATCTCTGGGAACAAAGATCAACACATTTGCTTAGCAGCCCAATGTTAATAATGCCTCTGGTCACCTGATTTAGGTTGTGGTCAGCCACCCTGCTGGACACAGTCATCTGAAGTGCCCTGAGTAGGCCAGGCTCTGGGCTAAAAGCAGAACAATCACGATTCACTCTCCCACACCTTTAAAACATACCAGTTTGGGTCAGCTGGAGGATCTCTGTACTCCATGGCCAATGAAGTTTCCTCCTCTGCCCAATAACATCTTGCATTAGTTTGCTAGGTTATCATGTTTATTATTTACATTTACCATGTTTCTGTCTTAGCCAGCCTTTGGGAAAGTGAGAGCTGTAACAACATCTGTATTTTACTGGGCTACCTTTTAGTCACACAAAAAATTGTGTCCATGTGTCCACGAAGTTGTTCCTTTTTCACATCTTTCAGTCCGTCTGCATGTGTAGCACACAGTTCTGCTCTGCGATGCTCTACACAAGCAGTATCTGAGACATGAACGGCCACTGCTGCCTGCTGTGCAGTGTGCAGGTATTGCCTCCCTGGGTAAAAGAGCTACACTTAGAATTACCCTTCCAGCAAATCAGCTTGGTATTAGCACTGGGCAACTACTGCTCATCTTCTTTGTCCTCCAAGGCTGCTGCCACTGGTTTGATCTTGTTTGTCTTCTCAAATAGAAAAATTTGAGCTGGAACCTTCAGAAATCATCCTGTCAATCTACAATACAATTCTTAATTCAGAATTCCCAGCCTGCTCATTCTCTAATCCCAAAACAAAGCAAAACATCGTTATTATTTGTCTCTCATTAGTATAAAATAGTAACCTAACAGCACATCTAAACCAGAAAAAAATAGTATTGTGTGGAACTAAAAATAGGTAACACAATAATGTATGCAAATTATATTAGATACAGGAGGAAGTTTGTCTTTGGTTTTGAACATCTAATCGTCTCTCCCTACTGTGATGTTTCTCTATCAATATTACAAGCTTCTTGAAGGCATTCAGACTCCTCTTTCAGCTTAAAGTTAGTAAACATTCAGAAGGGGAAAAGGCCAAAAATAAAGCCAGTGTAATACCAAGTTTTTACATCAGTACAGAATAATTAAGGTTAGAATTCTCTAGCTGGAGAAAAAAATAAAGCTACACTTCCAGAAAATGAAGAAGTTCCTAATGAAATCAAGCTTCTGTTTTGTGGAATTAGAAGTAATGATTCACCTTTCAAACTAAAACAACTCAATCTAACACAGAGGGATTTAATTTAAAATAGCAAGATTGCGTTTCCTACAGCATGAGTATGCAACACATGGACTGCAAAGTTTTGTGAGGAGACGGATGATGAGTTGGCAACTCAAAAGCACTCACTGCTGAGCCAGCTGAGGGTAACATGAGCACTCCAGGGTCCCATGTCAGGACATAACCTGATCACATACAAAGATTAGAAAGAAATGTTCCCCACGTGTAGACTTTAGCAGCTGCCTCTGTGTGTCACTCGCTCTGATGTTTGTCTTTTGGCTTCTTCTTAAGCAGAAGTTTATCAGCACGTCTAGATTATGTAGACAACAGAGCTGGTTTGGTATACCAAATCCTATTATCTTATCTCACTGTCAGAAGTTTCACTGCTGTGCTTGAGAAAGAAAGCAGTCCTATTACACACTTAAATATGCAGCTATATTCCAAGGTCATTTTCTGTACATTGTGTATTCTATTTTCATCACCCACAGACACTGTAAATGAGCACAGTATACAAATAAAAATGCATAGCTTTACACTTGGGCGAATAAACTTAGCATTATAAATAGAACTTGTGATATATGTATGTATATAAACACAAAATAGTTTCTTAACTATCATTTGCTGTGTATTCCTTTGTTATGTAATTTACTTACCAGATAGCATGGTAAGTAAAATGGATTTTACTTACTAGATAGCATGACTTAAAAACCACCTTACAATGTTGTATGAACTGGTGAACTCTTAAAAGCCACCCACAATACATAAACAAAATAATAAATCTTCCTTAGACCAAGTCAGACAATTCAGTGTGAATATAAAGTAAATATACTTTCCCACTCCTCACAGTTTCCATTTTCCCACTGGCAAACCCCACTAAATATCCAATTTCTCATGGTCATAGGGGTGAGCAGAAATGCCAGCCTTGCAGTCAGGCCAAGTTGCTCATACAGTTCACAGATCTTGGAAAACAGTTCACTTGCTACCTTATTTTCTTATTTCAGTCTTGGGAAACATTCTCAGATAAACCTTGGGACATTTATTTATCTATAGGTCAAAAGAAATACTTCACTGTTAATTTAAAAACCTATGAAGATTTAAGAGGAAAAGCTTATCAACAATCTGAAATAGGAAGGAGTGCCAGAACCAACACTGCACATTCACTGGGTTCCCCCAGCAGAGACACTGCTGCTCCTATCACACAACTAGAAGTTGTTGGAAATGCACTGTTACTTGCCAGTGCCCATACAATGTTTCTGCAACAGCAAGCTCTCACTCACTGAATAGGAAAATAAAAGGTGGCTGATACTGCTAGGTGTATCAGGATTGATTTTTTTCACAATTTGTCTGTATTGGATACGGATCAGCCAGCCAAGTTTACTGTGAGGTTGGCTGATTCGCTGAAGCCCCATCAACCAACTTTAGCCTGCTCATTTAGCAGATGGGTAACCATGTTCTGTATTAACAGAAAATCTTGTTAAAACTCAGGCTAGAGATTGGTGCAGGAGTCTGGAGTAGGCTGGACTGAAGGAAAACACAGAGGTTGCAGGAGAGATACTTGCTTCCATAATAAGTTCCTGATCACTGAAGGCAGGGTTCGAGGTTTGCTATGGCTTAAGAGATCCCACTTTGACTACAGGATCCTGAGATGATGCAAAGCTACAAGTGGGCAGATCTGTCTGCAAGAAGACATTTGAGGCAAGCAAAGGAGTCTGTGGTTTTACTTGGCCACTGCACAGTTTATCCCCATGGGTCTGGACAATGATCTTCCAAGTGGAGATAGGATGCAAGCAATTTCCCTTCTCTTATAAATAACATTTCAGAAACTTATCTGCCTTCACAGAGGCTGTGATCACAGGTCTTCTTCCCTCCTGTGATCCCTCAGCACATTTCTGCCAGTGCATTAAGGTCTATCCTTTTGTTCTAGGTAACTCAAGTGGAAGTGGAAGCCTACTATGAAGAAGCCCCAGCTGGTCTACATTTGGATGCTGCAGGTGGAACACCTGCATAAGTAGGGGTTCAAAACACGAACTCAGCTGTTTGCGAGGCTATCCATCACCTGTACGCTGCTCTATTTTGTGAGATGAAATTATGAAAAAAAACTTCTGAAAGAGAAAGAAAAACACCTGTCATCTTTTTGTCAGAGCAACATCCTATGGCCATATCAACAAGTCTGATGAATCTACTTGTCAAACAGAACATTAACTGTATTTTAATAGTTTTGGATTAATAAAGTACAGGGCCATCAATCTAATCAATCTCCTCAGCTTCACTGACCATAAGCATGTCGGATACCAATATTTTCAGTGGTCCCAACACTCCCTTGAATATCCCAATATTTTCCATTTTCAAACGACCACTAACTCTCACCACAAGATGCCAATGGATACACCATTTCAGCTAACATCAGCTCATCTTGGGTACACGTGTGTTTTACATCTTTTCTTTGTTTTTACTACCTGTCCTTCCTGTGCAAAGTAAGTTGTTGGAGTTAAGAACTGTTTACTACTGTGTATTCTTCTGGTATCTACCATGTGATACCCACATATCTAATTTTATAAAAATGTAATTATGAACAATTAAAACCATTTAGCAAAACATATTTGGGGTTGACATGGGTTTGAGCAAATTGAACTAGTTGGTTCATATTCATCCCCTTAACTGCAGCAAATAAAATTCCCTAAATCTGCTCTCATTGCCCTTCCTTGCCTACTCTTTCATGGCTTCCTCATCCGCCCCTGTTCCATGCCAAAGTCCAAATATGTTTACATTAAAAAATTATATCGCTCCAATTGTACGAGCATACACAGTATTAAAGGTTCACAGGCTGTTTTTCTGAATTACCATTCATGTCATTTCATTACCCAGTCATGAGTAAAACAAACAGGTTCTTGAAATAAGCTATCTTCTTTTCAACATCAGACTTAACACTTGACTAGTTCAGTTGATGTTTTGTGATAGGTGTTGCAGGTTCGTATTACCATCTTCCTGCATATCTGCATTTAAATCTCACATGGCAGCGTAATTGGGTTTTTACAGCATTACCTTCCACCTACTGGTAACAGATAATGGCACAGACTGTACAGCAACTTATTAGCTAATATCAGAAATCTAAAGCTTGACTTCCCAAACTGAAGTCAGTGGAAATTTTACTATGAACAGGTAACTGAATTTGCATTAAAGAAACATAAAACAAAAACTTTGACAAAAAAGCATAATAGAAAATGGAGATTTTTACACTAAAGGAAGATTTAATGGCAGTTTTCTTGTAAGATTCCACAGGACAGTATGTTCCAAAACAGCTAACATGACTTGAAGGCTACAAGTTTATGGCCATGGACTTCACAGATACAAATCAGTAAGGTTTACCAGTTAGAGCTGGCATGATTCAACTCTTTGTGACACAATCATAGAGCCACTATGGGAGCTACACTAACAAATTTCATGTAGGAAGAAGATAAGCAATGCCACAGGCCAGATTCTGCCATTACTCCACTGAGTTGTTTCTCATTGGTATTTCTGTAGAAGCTAAGAACTATACAAACACAGAATCACAGATCACAGAATCACAGAATCACCCGGGTTGGAAGGGACCTCAAGGATCATGTAGTTCCAACCCCCCTGCCTAGCAGGGCCACCAAACATACACATTCAGATCAGGTTGCCCAGGACCCCGTCCAACCTGGCCTTGAACACGTCCAAGGACGGGGCATCCACAACCTCCCTGGGCAGCCCGTTCCAGGGCCTAACCACTCTCCTAGTAAAGAACTTCCCCCTAACATCCAACCTAAATCTTCCCTCCTTCAACTTGGATCCATTTCCCCTAGTCCTGCTATTGTCAGGCCTTTTGAAGAGTTTACTCCCCTCCTGGGTGTAACACACAAGAAGATGGGCTCCCTCAAAAGGAATTCACACCATCAAACAGCATAGAGGGCCACATATGGTCTAACAAGAATTACTAATAGTGAATAAAAATCTTTCAGTACAACTGATACTATGCATCTGTGAAACAGAATACTTTTCATCGAGGATGACAGTGTACTTTTACAGCAAGGTCTTTCCTTGTTATCTAGAGGAAACACAGCCATGACCACCACACCTACAAGATACCCAACTTGTTGGCAGTTACTGCTACTGCTGCCTAGAAGAAGGCATTTACTTCTAACTGCCAGGTGGAACTGACAGCTGGCAGCTTTACATCCCACAAAGACCAGATAGCCTCTAACAAACACCATCAGACTTCCTGTTCCCACTGTCTCTGGCTCTCATTCCCCACCTTGGTTGTATTTTGGACTCAGCCTTTGCTTTTTCCCGTTCAGATGGGCTAATACATACACCTCTAATATTGCTTATATTTCACCACAGCAAATATTAATTATTTACATATTGTCAAAGACATTTGCAACCCATTTATTTGCAGCTTTTGACAGGGGAAATCAATGTCCTCTTAGGAAATATTGTCACACAAAATAGCATTTTTATTGGAAACAGTTGTCTGCTTCAACTGCTTTTGCTATGTCACATCAAGCATAAGTAACCACACATTCCTATGTCACAGAATTTATTCTTCGGATTACCAAATATATCATCCTGTCACTCTCTGAGGGGGGACAAGATTATTACACCCTATGTATAATCCACTGCTGTGCTAAAAGTTCAGTGTTTGCTTGAGTTAGGTTGCACCCAAACAACAAATAACATGCCCATTACTTTAAACAGATGAAGCAATTTCTCCTTCAGTTTGAAAAGCTTGCAAGAAATCAGGTTTTACTTGCCAATAAGTGCAACCATGTACAAATTGTATCAGCCCAGTGTAATTTTTTTCGTGGAAATTTCTGGAACTATTATAGTGAAATACAGAGAAAAAATTAAAACACAAACAAGAAGGACAAAGAGACACCCACCATCAAAAATCTAAGGAGTACTTAAACAGTAAGACAAGCCAGTAAGACTTTACAGTAAGACTTTAAAGCGTTATGCTCCAGTGGGAGGAAAAGAGATACCTGTGGGAAATTGAAGCCGAGCTCCTGAAAGCATACAGCTGGCAGAAAATGTTTATTGCTGAACATCTAAAAAAATTACAGCTTAAAAAAGAAGTATTCAAATACCTTATTTATAGGTATGCACAAAGAGTTAACCAGATAATAAACATGCCAAAAAAAGATCATTATTTATCTCAAAGGAGGCATCAACATACAGTGCCAACTCCACTCAGGTCTGTCCATGTTCTGTTCATACCATTGGGCTCCAAAGATTAATGGATGAAACACAAGGAATAATTCAACTGTGAAATTCACTTGCGTAACGAATGTAAGGTCATGGGTGTGTCAAGATCCTATGATTAAGTTACAGTTCTTCAACTGCCATATACATTTCACTGGAAAAGAAACAGGTTTAGAGAGAAATGAATAAAAGCTCCTTAATGAAAATATCAACTTTAAGTTTTATTTTTTCACCTTGCAGATTGAAGGAGCTAATAGGAGTCCCAGGAAGGCTAGTGCTATCTGATATACCAACACTACCATACTGAGGCTGCATCCTGCGTTTCTTGTGTTCACTTTTGCCCTCGACACAAGTACACTGCAAAGGCCAGGAAAATCCCTTTGGCAGAATGTGTCTGTGCTGTAGGATGTGCTGATGATATGACTTGCAAAGCCATGGGTGTGAGTGCGTTCTGATCAGTTCTGCTTTAGCAAAGAGTCTAAATCTGAAAGGAAAACTACTCATCCTATTTACTGCCTTCGTCTGATCGTACAGCCAGACTGAAACTGCCTGCAAGGAAGGAACCTGTGAGCAAGTGCTTTGTGCTGAAAAGATCTCTCATAGGGAAAGCTCTACTGTTTCCAGTCTTTACCAACAGCAGCTATTGTTCACCTATTTCCTGCAGGTGCTTTCAATTTTTCAATTATTTTAAATACAGCTAAGCTTACCTGCTTTATTTCTGGAAAGATTAAGTACGTAAAAGCTTCTGAAGATTGCAATGCATTTTATATGTTGAATAAACCTGAGTGGTATTTATTTATAACTGAAGATACAAAGTTCATTAGAGAGGACGTAGCTCTTTAATTTGCCACCAGGTTGACTGATCAGCAAGTATGTATTGGCCAGCTATACCAGAACATGCCAGTCACAAAGCTCTGTATTAATCAGATAGTACATGTTATCTGAACATCCCACAGGGATCAGCACTTAGCAGAAGCTGGGAACTACTGAGGCTGAGGTGGAAGAGGGATTTGAGAGACAAAGGAAAGAAATCTTCAGCAAATTAGGTATCTTGTATTCTAGTGCTCCCAGAACACGCCGTTTTGTTTTCCGATGTGCCAAATTCAATAGATCAGTATATCAGAAAATGTGAAGGTAAGCAAAGCAAACTGGCATTTGGGGTCGGCAGCTACAGATGGTGGCTGATTATAACTTGATAAGAATACTGTGGATCAATTCTGGAAAGCTGCTCAGTCACTCTCAGTAAAGTATGATGCAGCAGAAAAACCTAATTAATAAGTGCACTGCTGCTTCTGCTCCTATCTGCACATCCTCCAGGAACGATGCCCTAATTTATGAACAGCACTTCTTTTCTTTCTTTAAAAAGACAGAAAACAAACACACACACACAAACACATCACCAGAGCTTCAGATCAACTTTCTTTTTTCCTTTTTTTTTCCTCCCAACTGAGATGATCTTTCAATATCTCTGCTTCTCTACTTTATCTGTAGTCTGTACAGCAGTTTTAGTAAATGTGATTGCAGGCTAGAAATAAATTTGATGTTTTCATGTGCTCATTACTAAAAATATTAAGTCTCTGGAAAAAGAAGCAGACAGTACACAGGCAGTAAAGTATCTTCTCCTGTTTGTTATTTTTTCTACTGTTTTCAGTAATAGCTATCATAGCACATGCTGGTAATCATCAACTAAGCTCCATTCTCCTGCTCCCATTGCAATAGGGATTTTGTTTGTTATGCAAGATTCTCTAATACTAATGCTGGTTTGTTTTAGTATTTACGCCTGAATAACCTGTGTTTAGCACTGTTAGATTTATCAGTTGCTCACAATCCATCTGAAAAGCACTACTTCTAGCTTAAGGCTCTTTCAAGGCCAGTTTCTGATGATAATTTTGAAAATATATATTGTAGGTAACTTTTACAGGCATACAAAGAAACTTTTGCCCTTTTCTTCTCAGCTTCTCGTGCTACAGGAATAAAATCCACATGTTGGTACACACTGATGTAACAAAAGGATTTGATTAAATTTCAAGTTCAAAAACTTGTTCTGAGAAATCTGAGAAATTCTCAGCTATAATTATACTCACAGGGAATTTAGATAAATTAGACCTGACAAAATCTGCAGGAAGACTCTCAGAAGCCAAGCAAGATAGCTATAAATTCCAGACTGTCAAGCCACAGCGCTGACCCAAAAGTCAAATTCTGTTTTTGTTACTCATTGTGAGGGGCAATGCTTTTTTTTTTTTTCTGAGAGCTAAAACAGGCTTTTGACCCAGACTTTAAAAAGGTCTGCATTTAACCTTACCAAGTTTAAAGTAAACTTTGCTTCAACTTTAGCTTTGCTTGAACTAGACATGTTTCACCTGGCTCAACTTCCTACATTTTGGATAATTATTCCTTCCGAACTGCTCTTCAATAAAGGGCTACATTCCATTTTCACTGTCCCTATTTAGAAAACATTCCAAGGTAGTTGCCTTCTATAATAAAAACAATATTTAAAAAAAAAAAGAAAAAAAGGAAAATTCCTCCTTGAGAATTACCAACTCAAATATACCCTCCTTTGCTTACAGGCTTACCTGGTGAAAGATCACTCCAGTCAGCATAGTTGTTTATGCTCAGGTAACTGAGACACTCCTATCGTCCCTTTCTTCCCCTTCTTCCCAAAACTTCTGTCTCTGTTTGTCTATAAGAGGTTAGTGAATAGTGACAGACAAATACGAGAAGTGGGTGTTGGTTCTCTGCATTTCCTGCAGCATTAAAAACCAGAAAGATGATCAGCAGATCACTTGATAAACCAGAAAACAAACACCAAAACTTGTGCATCACCCTCTTTGATCTGAAAGTCAGCTGGCAGAAACATCAATTGTCTAGCAGGGTGCTCAGTTAACTTACCAGTTAAGAAAAATTACCATCTGGCCACCTTACAATTCTAAATGCCAACATCGACTATCAAAAATCTTAGACGGTATCAGGAATTTTTTAACATATTTATTTATTTATTTATTTATTATTATTATTTTATTTTTTATTTTATTTTATTTTTATTTCTATTTTTTAACACATCCATCCTGAAAATTTCCTATTTGAGAATTCTCCAGTTCTTCATACTGCAATGCACTGTAATAAATACGCTTGTTTCCTCTAGCTGGAAAATTGCCTTTCTCTTAATGATTAATTGAAACTGAACTATTTATGAGAAATGTACATAGTTCAGTGGACAACTGTAACTCAGTTTGAATGGAAAACATTTACATAAAATAGCTCAGAATCACCAACAGAATAAAGGCATGTTGTCTAAGCCTTCAATTAACGTCTGCTTACTTTTTTTCATAACAACACATAATGGCCTTGTAGAAGAGTAACAGATACCTTTATGATACGTTCAGGGCTTTTTATAAGAATTTGATAGAAATCATGAATGGAAATAAAACCTTCAATATAGCACGTGAGTGAAAAATCAGCAAACTACAGCAGGTTTGGTACAGATAATGGTCAATTTAATATTTTTTTTTTTCTGTATCTGTGAGAAGAGAAAAATGCTGGGCTAAATTCACGTTTGTTTTAAGCAGGTGTCACACTTGTTTTTTGTTGTTTTTCAAATTCATCATGCCTCATCGTTTCGCATTTCTTCTCCCTGCTGCAGGCCAGTTGTATATTTCTGCTTCTTTTAGAAATTTGGAAATTAGAGATAGAGTCCTCCTCTTATGTAATTATTTCATCGCTGCTTCTCCTTATCACCTGGGATGTGCTTCTTTCCATCAAATTGCAGAGTCACTGCTCTGTTAAAGGAATTCAGCCTCAAAACAGCTGTGACAGCATTAATGCAGAAGTATTTATGGAAAGTAAATGCAAAGTAAAAGCAATACCATAATTTATGTTATGCAGAATAACTTTACTTTATCTGTAGTCTCAATCAGCAGCCTGTTAAGACATTTTGTATTTGAGGTAAATGCAGTTCTTGTCAACAGGAAAGGTTTTTTATTTTTTTGCTTTAAATGATCCAATTGGAGAAACTCCAACTCACTGCAGCTGCCTTCATTACTTAACTTCTGGTTTTATTCTAATTTTTCTTCTCTGTCTTTTTCTCTTCTCTTCTTTTCACCTTTGCTTTATAAACTTCCTCATTGTTTCATTGTTTTAGTGTCTTATTTCCTCCTACAAATACAATATTTATCTTCCTGTGGATTACTGTATCCTATCACCATCTACCAAACATTTAGCTTTAAAAGAAATCAGCAGATTGAAAACTGAGACAAGCCAGACCCACACACATTCACATACCTGCATTCAATTTGCTTTTCACTCCATTACCTATCCTAAAATTACATTTAAAACTTGATCTAACGTGTTACATTTCAACTGAAATGTAGAAACAGAGGGATTACCATGTTATTTCTTGCAACAGTCACTCCAACAAATTTAAATCAAGCATTTCTGACTCAAGAATAAGCCATACCAAGCTGTCCCAAGCATCTCCAATAGCAAAATATGGACCACATGCTTCCACAACAGGGAAACCAGCACTAATGTTTCCTGCTAACTTGACCTGAAAGGCTGTTTATTCTACAGCCATGCTTCACGATCAGATTTAAAGTACGTGATCAGAATTAGGCAAGAATACAAGGAGTTTCTCTCATCTCAGCAAGATTGCATCTCCTCATATCTTTGACATTTGTTTAGAGTTATCTGAGCACTGGAAAGAAAACTGCTTTCTGATGCTGCAGGAAGTCACCAGAAACCTTTGAACCACAATATGATGCAGAATGCTGAAGATCAGAACAAAGATACAGCACAGCTCTAAATAGTCGAACCTCGGTATGTATGCTTTAATTCTGCAAGAGCCTACTTGGATGGAGGAGAGCACAAGCAGACACTGACTACGCCAGCACCTAAATGCTGGCATCTGCATACCACTAAAACAGAAGTGGGAATTTTACAGCTCATTTACAGTTAAAAGTTTGTTCCGCAGTAAATAACTCACCCAATTGCTTACTCGTTCTTCATATCTCTTAACAGAATGCCAGTTCCTATAGCACAGCTCCAGGAAGCTGCATCCCACACTAATGACAGGAAACTGCCTTCTTATTTGGTAGTATCCACCGCATATGAGAATAGTCATGCATGCAGTTTTTTTTTGTTTTTTTTTTCCTACTATCTTTTTAAATAAGCACAATGAAAAATTGTCAATTTCCAATCGCTATCTTTAGAATGATTTTTTTTCCCTTGCATTGTATATTGCCAGCTGTTGGAATGATAGCTATTGTCCCCAGTAGCGCATCTGTGACAAACTGTATGTGCTAGGGGGTTCTGTCTGCTCCTCCGGAACATTCTGAATTTGTTTGCCAGTTTCAGCCTTGCCAGATGAAAGGAGCACGTCTCCAAAACATCGGTTCCTTCCACACAGTGTGAAAAACAACGTTTTGGTTTTTTTAGAGAAAATGACACCATGGAATAGGCTTCACATTGATGCTTGTGGAATCACCTTTACTCCGAAAGGACCATGCTGCCATCCTGCCACAGGATGAAGCATCTACATTCAATCTCATAGAGAATAACCAATTAACTCTGCTCGGTAATTTATTGTTTCAGGCTAAAACACCATGTTTACACTCAGGGCTCAAAGGTTGCTTTCATTTCAGACGCAATTTACCATCACACCGAGCCACTGAGTAACAAGAAACAACCTGAATTTCTGTGGAAAAAAGGCTCGCTTATGACAGACTGAAACACTCCAAAGGCTCGTAAGGCTGTTTGAGAACTTACTCGTAGATGTAACGTGCCAAACTGCTTTCCCAGTTGAGCTGAAGAGGTGCTACCTGCACGCTTAACCACTTAACAATTCATGCTTTTAACAAGATATTGCCCACAATTCGGGCATTTAGCGGCCGGCAGAGTGGGGTACAAACACCCGAAGAATGCAAAGCACGACGCTTTACCACCGCCGCCCCCACCCCTCAGAGTAAGACCCCGCCCTCAGCTCCGCGCGCTCCCAGCGAAGCCTCGCGAGAGGCCGCCCCGCTTCCATGTTGCCACGTTCAAAGCCGCCGGCGACGGGGAGCGTGGCGGACACGCGCAGCCCTCACGCAGCCGCTCTGCCCGACCCCTCCGCCTCGCAGCCAATCGGCGCAGAGAGAGGGCACGCCCCGTCGCCCTATGCGCTCCGCCATTGGCTGGAGGCTGCGGGCGGGAGGGAAGGGGGCGTGCCCGGCGCTTGGCCGCGGAGGCTGCCGGCGCTCTCGCACGCAGCGCTCGGGCGGCGGCGGCTCCTGACTCATTCCCGGTCTAGCCCCGCCCCACGTTACCTGACAGGAGGCGCCATGGCCTCCCGCAAGGGCTCCAAGGGCACCGGCGGCACTCCCGGCCCCGGCTCTAAGCGAGGTGAGTGGGGCTGCGTTGTCTGGATGGGTAGCGGCGGATGGGGGGTGGGGGTCCGGCGCTCCATCCCGGCCTTCCTCTGCTATGGAGCTCAGGCGGAGGCGAGACGTGGCCTAGGCGACTCCGGAGAGGTCCTTTGAATGGATCAGGGCGGGTCTCAGGCATCGGTGGTCCTATTGCAGAGGCCTGGGGTGGAGTTGAAGTGCCCGGTGGGGGATTGCTGTGGAGCGTGCGGTCGTCTGTGTGTGTTTGGAACATCACCTTCTACTGCTGTGCCCAGAAGCAGCAGTCTGAGGGTGCTGGATCTGTTACAGGTGCATCAGCTGACCCGATGGCTCTACAGAGTGCAGGAGGGTAGAGGAGTCATCCTGGAAACGTGCAAGCAGAAGGTGTTTCGGAGAGAGCTGCCCCTCTGGCAGTGCTACACCAAATCTGAGTTAATAAATTGCTTAGCGTTGTGTTGGTGGGTTAGGCAGGGAAAGCCTTGTGTACACGAGGTTCTCTCAGCACAGCAGGTCGTGCCTGACTGAGGAGAAGGAGGTCTGCTTCCACAGACACTGCACTGCAGCAGGTAGAGGAGCTGCTGCTACTGAGGCTTTGAGCGTTGTCACTCGGTTCTGAGCCCTGTTGATGGATGGAGTGTGATGAAGGTGGTGCTGAAGCAGTCTGTTTCTCCTTCACTATAGCAGTAACACGGAGAACAGTATTCGTTGAGGGATGAACTACATAGTGATGAATTGAGAGAAAAAGATTTCAAGTGCTGTTTAGTCATGAAAGAGATGATATACAGTGATAACTGAAGTGGGTGGTTGCTTTTCATTTTATCCTTTTTCAATTCCTGGCATGGGCAATAGTCTCTGCATTATGTTTTTTCCTTGGAGTGGGGCTACTCGTTGTTCATCTTCAGTATTAAGTAAGCTGAAAACATATTTCCAATGATAATGTGTAAAGAACATGCATTTCTTGTACAATTTTGAATACTACAGAGACTCAAGCAGTTCTGTTGTTATTTTAAATATTGCTTCAAAGATTGGATGATGTTTTCAAAATGGTTTTATCAGGGAATAAGCATGAAAGCATTCTGTAGATTTTTATTTTTAGACTAAGTAAAATCAAATATTTTTTAAAATTATTAAGAGCTGTCTGGTTTGTGTAATTGCACAGGGAATTCTTTATTTACTGTTGTCAGTGAGGGGTGTAGCACTATGAGTAATGTGTTAGGCAGGCTCCTAAGATGTGACCTCTTAAAGTTAGACAAATCTTTTGCTAGTTTCAGCTACTACTAGATAAAATCTTTTGGATAAGAGTAAAAATTGAGGCTTGAGGCTGATGCCATTTTCATAAGTGGAACTGAAGAAAGAGGTGATGGATGGTGACTCCCAGGTGAATAAAAGACCACTGAGAGAAGCAGAATTCTTATAGCAGGCATGGAGCATTCTGCAGTTTTGAGCCGATTGGTAATTGAGACTGTGAGACATGCAAACCTCAACCTTGAGGCAGTTTGCTGGTACTCACTTTCACAACTACTTGTGGGTGAGGATGAGGCTCTTTGCCACACCATTGCTCACAGCTCTGAAACCACGAAGTTTACAGCGCGTCTTGAAATCTGTGCAATGCCTGAATATGAATGCAGTAATCTGCTTCGAGGTTTCCACATTAGGAGATGTTGACGGCAATGTTATGGGTAGATTAGGTCTGAAATAGCACTAACTGGAACGTTCATATAACTGTCTTAAGTTTCCTTGAAATGTCAGAAGTGCAATAAAGTATCACTTGGTCTTGAATTAACTCAAATTTCACAAGGCAGGAAATTTGGAAATACCTGGGGCATTAGCAGGTGTCTTTGAAGAAGCCTTCCAGTAAGAGTGAGGATCAGCAACACAACTGCTTTCAAAATACAGATGGATGAAAAAGTCTGAGTAATGTTATAGGCCATATTTATTTGTGGAATTAAGCATAGTGCTGCTAAGAGATTTAACTTCATGTAATTATGCCTCGTCCCTAGAGGTAGGTATTCAAGGCCAGGTTGGATGGGGCCCTGGGCAGCCTGGTCTGGTATTAAATGGGGAGGTTGGTGGCCCTGCATGTGGCAGGGGGGCTGGAGATTCATGATCCTTGAGATCCCTTCCAACCCTGGCTGTTCTGTGATATGCTGCTGTGTTTTCTCTTATAGTACTTAAGGTGGTACTTAAATCTATATCTCACTGGTCCCATAGTTATGCAGTACTTGGTGTCTGTCTTCTTAATAGTTTTGTGTTTTGGGTGGAGGGAGGTTTGACATCAGAACTAAAAATGCAGTTTCTAATGTGTCACTTCTGTGATGCTAGTTTATGTGATGGCATGTTAAGAATTTTATGCTCTGTACCTGTTTTGTCTGTAAAATGTGTTTAAATATAATAATTTGCACAGTGTTTGAATGGAAACATGACCAACATATGTATGCACACTTAAAAAAAAAAAAAAAATCCTTGATTTTCTTTTCATAGATCATGCAGATGTTTCCTAGCCTTAGCTACTTTACCAGTGATATAGTATCAAGCTTCTATAGTGTTTACTTCAAATTGCCTCTGGAAGAAGGTGGGAAAACATTCCCTTGTGGCAGTCGTGATAAAAACTATTAAAAAAAATCCCTCTAGCTCATGTTGCTTAGGTTGTGGCAGCTGGCAGCTAAACTGTAGTAAGTCCGTATTCTCCAGAGCAAATTTAACCTTTGTGAGTGAAACAGGGCTCGAGTGGGAGGCTAGTTCTCTAATAAGTTAGACACAGTACAAAAAACACATTTGTGGCACAAAACGTTGCCTGTTCCTATAGGTAAATGCATTCTTATTTTCTCAATGTATTAAAACCAAATTACTGCTTCTGTAAGTTCTCTGTCTCCAAGCTGTACCTCTTAATCTCTATAGCAGCAATTGAGATGACCTTCTGATATACCCTACTTTTCCTTGCAGAATCCCAGAAGATGTTTGATTTTTACTACTCCTTTTTTGAACCATGTAAGGTCTTGTATTTCCAAATGCAACTCTGTTCCTAAGCATCTCACTTCCTTCTATTCATCTGAAAGTCCGAAGTCCGTTAATCTCATCCTCTTGTTGTCTGGGTATTTTTTTTAACCTTTTTTTTTTATTTGTTTGTTTTCAGTTGACCTGATGTCCTGATACAAATGCAATTCTATGTTAATGTTAATTCCTTTTTTAGTTATCAGTATTGCTGCTATGAAGGTATTTCATAGAATCATAGAATGGCCTGGGTTGATAAGGACCACAATGATCACTTAGTTTCAACCCCTCTGCTATGTGCAGGAATGCCAACCACCAGACCAGGCTGCCCAGGCAGCCTGTGCATATTGTGCATATTGATTTGCATGAACTTTCATATTTTATTTAATCTCTATTGCAAAGACTGCATTATAGTGTACTTTCTTTGTGCAGGACTCTTTTTTTTTTTTTTTTTTTTTAATTTTTTTTTTTTTAATTTATCTGATTTGCAGAGGAAATTCATCAGTTACACAGATCACACTTCTTTTTCTTCTGCTCAAGTTGCTTTGATGTCTGTTTTGTCCATTATCTTCACAACATTTCTTCTGAAACTTCACGTGGATTTTTCAGTTCAGCACTGTCATCTTTTAGATCTATCTGAATGAAACTTTCATTGTGCTGTTAGTTATGGAAAGGTACAGTGATGGACTGTGGACATCACTCTGCAATGGAAAATAATCAGTTTGCACACAGTATGTCAGTTGTTTCTCCATACTGGCTGATATTTGGATTTCTTGTCTTGTTATGACTTTGAGCTTTAAAATTGATACCCAGGTGTACCAGCACTCACATGAAAACAAACACAGCCTTTTACCTTCCCTGTATCTGTGTTTTTTCCCTTGACAAATAACTCATCCCGCCTTCTGAGATGCTGATGTGTAATAAAAACATTAAGAAAAGTTTTGCTTCTTCTGATCTAGTGTAGGTAGCAATCTCAGTCTTGCTTTGTGCTCTCTGACGTATGTTAGCTGTATGCAGTAAGTCACTGTGGGACAAAAACTGCTATTCATTGTGCTTTAAACGTGGAGGAGCTTGGTGCTTTACATCCAAAAAGATGCCTGTGTTCATATGTTTTTCTCAACATTTCCTTAAGAGTTTACATGGTATAATAGGAGAGGTAACTTTTTTTAATAGCGTCTGGAGATAGAGCTTCTTTAAAATGAAGGGTGGAGAACTATTCTGTGATTCTGTGAACTAAAGTATCACCGACAGTATCAGAGGCATGAAAGGCTGAAGTGTATTTTCTCAGTTTTCAGCAGTCGCTTTGGGAATGCACCTGCAAGTTTCCTGTCTGATTAATGAGCTCTGGTAATGAGGCTAGACTGACAGTCCAGGGTGAGATTGAATCTGCACTTTGAACTTCTCCAGGGATGGGAAATCCACAACTTCTCTGGACAGTGCATTCCAGTGCCTCACCACCCTCTGAGTAAATTTCTCCTTGACTTCTGACCTAAATCCCCCCTATTTCAGTTTAAAGCTCCTTTTACTATCACTTCTGATTCTCTCTTGTCCTATCACTGTCAGACAATGTCGAAAGTTGGTCTCCCTCTTGTTTAGAAGCTCTCTCTAATTACTGAAATGCTGCAGTCGCTCCAGAGCCTTCTTTTCTCCAGGCTGAACAAGCCCAGTTTCCTTCCCTCAGCCTGTCTTTCTAGGAGAGGTGCTCCAGCCCTGTTGGTTATCTCTGTGACCCTCCTCTGAAGCCATTCCAACAGCTCCACGTCCCTCCTGTACTGGGGGCCCCGAGCTTGGGCACAGTTCTCCAGCTGGGGCTTCATGAAGGTGGAGTGGAGAGGGGCAGTCACCTCACTTGCCCTGTCGGCCACACCTCTTCTGATGCTGCCCAAGGTTCTGCTGGCCTTCTGGGCAGCAAGAGCACACTGCTGGCTCATGTCCAGCTTTTGTTCATTGGGTCCCTGAAATCCTTCTCGGCAGGGCTGTTCTCAGTGAGGTCTCCCAGTCTGCTTTCATATCTGGAGTTGCCTCAACCCAAGTGCAGCACCTTGCGCTTGGATTTAAACATGGAAGGTGGACAGTCTGGCTTGACATGCTGAGTGATGGCTAAATAATTAATATATGTATATGTGTGTCTTAATATGTATATGTGTCTTAAAATCATCTTTAATTATGAAGTGCATGAAGTGGTGGGACTTCAATATTGCTGTTTCTTGGGACTGAAAATGCTTTATGGATAACTTTTATAAAACAGCAACAAAGAAACAAGTGAACCATTCCTTTTCAGCAGGACCCATTTCGAATCACTTTCATAACATGTAAGAAGTGTTTCTATGCTAATTCTTACATTGAATTCTTCATTGTAGAGAACTTGTGCAGTGAACTTCTGATTTACCCTGAGAGGTTCTTTCCTGCTGAAGATCACAAACTGGTAATCTGTGTGACAGCCTGCAGCAATATTTTTTTTAACCGCATTCTACAGACTAGCTCTTTGCATGGAAAGGTTTTGAGATATGTTTGAAGTGCAAATCATAACTTGTAACATTATGTCTTTACACAAACTGTAAATGAATTATGCTGGTATTTATATACCAAGTTTGAACAGATTGGAATGCGTGTGGTTCAGCTTTGTTAGAACTTCTCAAATGAAACAAGCTTTTCTATCTCCTTCATTTGTGATTGCACTGTTACCATGCATGTGCTTAACCAGTATAACAAATGCTATCAAGTTGTTTGAAGACTTCATGTATAAAAACTTCAAAAGCTAGAAGTTTTGTAACTACTGAGTAGTAGTGGTTTCCTTATTTTGTAACTTTAATTCCTGAGGTTCTGATTCATTTAGAATAACTACTAATGTAAAATTTCTCACTTTATCACTTTTTACAGTAGTGTGTGTTGGTTTTTTGGGTGTTTTTTTTGTTGTTGTTGTTTTTGTTTTTGTTTTTGTAAGTTGGGGCTTTTGTTTTTATCAAAGGAAGTTGAGTTAATGGTTTGTAACTGTGAAACACATTCTTTCCATAGGTGAAGGAAACAGTTCTATCTTCTTAAGCACTTGAAAATATGGTTGCTACTGCAACTGATACGTTCTAATAACATTGTTGTAAAACTGCTTATACACACGAAATGCCATGACTGTAGGTATGAAACACCTACAAATTCTTTTGAATTCTGTTGCAGTTGCATTCCACCTCTGTGAAGCTATACCTAATTCAGTTTATTTTAAATCAGACTTTAAACTTTGCTTAGTTTCAGGCATTAAAAAAGATTTTTAAATGTGCTTTTTTGTTTTTTCCTCCCCATGAATGCAGTGCATAGCAGAACTGTAGACTGTAGCCTGGCAACTAGAGTTTTATTGGGTTATTTTTAAAACTCCTTCAAACTATGGAAAAAGTAATTGAGAGAAAACTACATCATCTGGTTTATTTCCTTTGTGTCTTAACTGGGACTCATTGCTAAAACAAATTGATATGACCCACATTACAGAACAGGAAAATGGAACAAGGGAAAAAAAGAAACTAAAATTAATACCAGCATGCCGTATGCAAAGTTGAGAAGTTTCAACTTTATGTAATAGAAACTTTATGTAATAGAAGCCTTTTATAAAGGTCACCACCAGCAGAATTTGTACATCGTGGACTTAAATGCTTCTTGCATTTCTTTCACGTTACCTTTCCTGAACTCTGCTCTAAATACAACCAAATATGTAATTAACCTTGTATTTATATAGGAATATTGGCTACATTGTATACTTGTAAATCTCTGTTGCTTGTATTTGAGTGATCTGTTTTAGCTGTCTCCAAATTTTCTGTGGGAGAGAGAGCCAATTGATCAAAATACTAAGAATCATTAATTCTCTTTTTAATTGTACTAATGATCTAATTTCTCCTCATCAGTGTTATAAATACAGCTCAGGTATGTTGTGCCTGTACTGAGATGCTGCAATTTCTTTCTAAGCTCGTAGTCTTAACCTTGAATTGCGTTTCAAATATAAAAGAACTTCAGAAGTTGGCTTGAAAGAGGAGGAGAGAATTAAATGGGTTTGAAAATGAAGGTTGAATCAAGTAAATTACAAATGAAAAGTTCTAAGCTCAGTTTTGGATGTACATTTTGTGTTTTGTTTTCATATGAATACAAACTTGAGAAGAATCATTTTAGTTTTGAAAAATACCATTGAGTGTAGGAAGGTTTACTTTTCTATTTTTATATATATATATATATATATATATATATATATATATATAGGTCTGGTAAATAGATAATAAGATATTTTTAACGTCTTTTATCAAAGATTTTTTTCCTGAATTTCTGATTCTCTAATACTACTGTCAATAACTTTGTGGGGAAAAGCTTCAAAAGAAATGCAATCTGATCTGAACTATTCAGATAGTATGTGGTAGCTGTGTTAAATATTGCTTTAAACACATCAAGTTGTATGCAGTGTCATTACTAGTTACTTAAGCAGGATGCAGGGATGCATATGTGTGTAATAAATTTTAATTGAAGAACTATTTTGAAGTGTCTTCTGAGAGGAAAAACAAAAGAAAAACACAGCCCAAAATTGTCTAACTTTTGACATTGATCATCTTTCTAGATCTTTTACAGAAGAACAGATGTGGCTTCAGGATTTTTTCTTATTAGTGCACATCTCTGTATTCATTTTTACCTCTTCTGACTTCAACATTTACTTTTGCTTAAACAGAACTCCCAAGAAAAGTTGCTAACTGCAGCAGCTTCCTATGTTGGCAAACAGCTGGGCTCCCCAAACGTCAGTGAGAAGTGGAGGGCTAGTACTGCAAGTAGAACTCACTGTTGTGCTGTATTTTCAAAAAGTGCCTCTGAGAAGTTTTAACAAATCTGTACAAGCTCAAAGGGCATAATTAATATATGGTGTATAGTATAGAGTTTCTTCCCGTGTTGAATTTGTGACTGTATTCTTCTTGGAAAGAAAACCTGCAGTTATTTAAAAAACAAACAAGCAAAAAACCTAAATCCTCATAGAAGAAACACATGAAATGAGAAGTAGATTTCTTTCTCAATAAATTTTCTGGTTTTTGATTTGTGTATGCCTAAGAAGAAATTACTTAAGTTCAAAACAGTTGGGATTTGTGCACTGTTTGTGGTAAATTGAGTGGTTGTGCTTGGAAGGGACATTTAAGATCGTGTAGTTCCAACCCCCTGCTGTAGGCAGGGACACCTTGCTCTGGACCAGGGAGCCCCATCCAGCCTGGCTTTGAATGCTTCCAGGGAGGGGGCATCCACAACCTCTCTGGGCAACCTGTTCCAGTGTCTCACCACCGCATTAAAGGCATTTCCCCTTGTCCTGTTGCTATGTGCCCTCATAAAAAGTACCTCCTCAGCTTTCCTGTAGGCCCTCTTCAGGTCTAGGAAGGCTTCTGTGGCCTTCCCCACAGCCTTCTGTTCTCCAGGCTGAAGAGCTCCAACTTACTCAGCCAGTCTCCATTGGGAAGGTGCTCCAGCACAAGATAAATATAACTAAATGATATTAATAAAACTAGGAGGAAGGTGTGATTTTAATCAGGCAGTTAATGGTCAAAGTCTTGTTTTGTACTTGATTTTTTTTTTTCCCCTGAAGATTAGTTAATTCTTATTCCTTAATAACAAATTTTCTTAGCTTGCAACTCTTCTAAATAAGTCTTCTAAATATTGTGGGACTTCCTGTGAACCATAAAGATAGCTGATGATATAAAAAAAGCAAACAATAACAGCTTTATATTCAGCAGTGGGCTGAACTTTAAGAAATACTGACCTTCTCATATTTAAAATTTGATCACTGGATTGATTCTTCTTGTAGTCTACTGTTCCTGTATTTATTTTATTTTATTTTTTACTGTTGCATAGCTTTGATTTCTTTTAATTAGACTCAGCTCTTTAGTCAAGATCTTCAGTTGAGTGTTTGGAAAACATGTGGTTCACTCTGAGTTAGATTTTGTAGTTGCTGTTACAGTAAAAACAAATCACACCTACTGCTTATGCTTAACTGTGTTATCCTTATGCTTAACTGTGTTATCCTTTCTTTAATTTCTCTTACTGCATTCTTCCAGCTTATGCTACTCTGGATGCCCTGCCTTTCTCCAGCTGTGTCCATTTCTGCACCTGTAAAAAGAGTTCATACAGAGTGTACAGATAATGAATATCCCAATGCTTTTGAATAGCAGTACCTTACACATATGCACAGAGAAGTAAAAGTGTAAATATTTAAAGTCTCAAAAGATATCCTCTGTCATCTGATTCTGATGTGATCTGATTCTGAATTCTTGATTAGATTTTATGGTTTACCTACCTAAAATTTTCTTTTTCACATCAACAGAAGTTTTAGTTTTAACAATGCTCAGTATATTGTCTCTCCTCATACCTAAATGGAATGTAAGTTTGCCGATGACACCAAGCTGTGACACACCAGGGGGATGGGATGCCATCCAGAGCATTGAGCAAAGGCAAACCTCATGAGGTTCAACAAATTCAAGTGTGAGGTCTTGCACCTGGGTCAAGGCAGCCCTCACTGATACAAGCTGGGGGATGGAAAAAAATAAAAGACCCAGGGTACTGGTGGATGACAAGCCAGACATGAGCCAGTCAGTATCTAAAGGGGAGCTACAGGAAAGAAGGGGACAGGCTCTTTAGCAGGGTCTGTGGTGATAGAACAAGGGGAAATGGCTTCAAGCTCCTAGAGGGTAAATTGAGGTGGGTTATAAGGAAAATGTCTTTTACAGTGAAGGCGGTTAGACACTGGCACAGTTTGCCCAGAGATGTGGTTGATGCCCTGTCCCTGGAGACTTTCAGGGCGAGGCTGGATCAGGCCCTGGGCCAAGGTCCAATTTGTCCAGGTATATAATGAAATCAGTTTCAACCTTAGTAGTGTACTTGTAGTTGTTATGATGTGAAGATTTGTCAGAGTGTATCAGTTCAATATATATGCTTATTGAATCTAGATTTTAAAATAAATACGCACTAAAAATCATAGAGTCATAGAATGGTTTGGGTTGGAAGGATTGCGTAGTTCCACTGCTATAGGTGGGATTGCAAAAGGTGCAAATGTACATACGCATACATTAGAAGTGGGTATATATATGTATGTTTATATTATGTGCTTGTGTATATACATATACAAATAGCTGATCTATCTCACAGTACTGAGTTGATAAAGCTATTTTAATAAGAGGAGGAACAGTGAGAACTACAGAGAATGCTGTAAGCTTCTCTTTAATAGGTATTACTCAAAATACTTGCTACTGATCACATTCAAAATAATAACTGTACAAAGTAATTAATTGTGATTGTATTGTTGAAAATGGTTTGTAAGAATTCTTTTAGTTTAAGTTGTTAATTGTATTTGAAAATATGATTTGGCAAAATGTCAAGCAGTAACTGGGCATGTGGCTGTCCTCTGCTCTGCTTCGTCTCTGTTAGTAGTGGGGCAATTATATTGTAACATATCTTAGCTTATTTTTGTATTGCTCTGACAACTTATTTCTGATTTGCTAACTGTAGGTATTCTTCTGTTGAACTGCTTTGTTGTTTTTCATTCTACTGTGTTTTTTTCTTATTTTTTGTAACTGTGCTCTCGTATGCAGCTTTCTCATCATGTGATAATCCATAACTGCTCCCGTGCTTCTTTCCTACCTCTGTGAGAAATAATTACATACATCAGAACAGCTACGTTTGGTGCTTTGAAACAGTCATTATTTCTATGTTCATGTTTATGTTTTTTTATCCTCTTGTAATCTCTTTCTTGCACTTTGGTAGCTCTATCTGGTGGTGTCCCGAGTGATCAGTTACGCTTTCCTAAAATAAACTAAAATAGTGTTCATAGTTATACCGTACCAGTTATAGCGAATTTCTCTTGCAAATAGTTTTCAAACTAACACTCATACAAGTGATGTGAGTGATACTGTTTTTTGAGTGTCACTGAAGTAATTCAGAGCATTTCAACGCTGTAGAATAAAGTGTATTCAAGAAGTCTGTACTGCTGACTGAACCGATCCCAGTCTTTGTTTTTAATTATCTGTTTAGTTAAGATTTTTCTTCAATAATGCTAAACAAAATTACATTAACTTGAGTATTTCGTTCTATAGCATCCACAGAGACAGGTGGAAGTGTATGTGTTCATCATGTTGTTCATGATGAGTTACAGTTGTGCAATCCTTTGGCCCATCTTCTTTTTTATGGTCATTTTCTCAATTTTAGTTGCAGCTTCCCTGTCAGGGAGGAATGCGTTTTCCATTTCTTGAATCAGTTCTGGTAGTGCGTTTGCTTTGAGTGGCACAATGTAAAGCTGTGGATACTTGGTTAAAGGTCAGTGTATGTTTGTGTGGTAGCTCAGATCAGTAGTGCGTATTTCAAATGATTTTTTCAACTGTCCTCCCTCTCTCTGATTCTATTCACTGTTCAGTTGTCCCAGAATATACTTTTGTTTTGAAGCAAACAAAATAGAATCTCAAAGACATAGAGATTTTGGAAAGGGTCCAGAGGAGGGCGACTAAGATGATCAGGGGGCTGGAGCACCTCCCCTATGAGGACAGGCTGAGGGAGTTGGGCTTGTTCAGCCTGGAGAAGAGAAGGCTGCGGGGTGACCTCATTGCAGCCTATCAATACCTGAAGGGAACCTACACCCAGGAGGGGAGTAAACTCTTCAAAAGGGCTGACAACAGCAGGACTAGGGGAAATGGATCCAAGTTGAAGGAGGGAAGATTTAGGTTGGATGTTAGGGGGAAGTTCTTTACTAGGAGAGTGGTTAGGCCCTGGAACGGGCTGCCCAGGGAGGTTGTGGATGCCCCGTCCTTGGACGTGTTTGAGGCCAGGTTGGACGGGGTCCTGGGCAACCTGATCTAAATGTGTATGTTTGGTGGCCCTGCCAGGCAGGGGGGTTGGAACTACATGATCCTTGGGGTCCCTTCCAACCCGGGTGATTCTGTGAGAATGGTGTACTGCAACTGCTTACACATGTTCAGCTTGATAAATAATTTTGAAACAATCTCTTCCAACCTATGTATGATGTCAGGTTGTCAACATTAGTTGTATGCTCTCTGACTCCACTTGTAGTAAAATACAGTATATGCAAATGGTGCAGCTGTATTGAAGTGGCAATAAATTGCCTAATCTAATGCCTGTCAACATGTTTTTTTATGCAACAGACTACATACTATTGCACTTAAAACCAATTCTCTTTAAGAAGCTATTGATTTATCCATACATAGTGAGCTTTTGCCTTTGCTTAATTTCTTCTATTTGTAAATCTGTTGTACATCATACGTGTTGCTGGAACAAGGAGGTATTTCCTAAATCATCCGTTCTCCTTGATGTATTCAAAAGATACATTACTGATAGAATTGTCTGCCTGCACTTTCTTTACATCTCTTTGAAAAGTCTTAAACTTATTGGAGTTCTGCCTGCAGCTGTTGGGAACTGTGTTTGGGGATTAGTTACTGGATTGTAAAAACCAAAGGAGACGTATGATGGCTTTCCAAATACCTTGTACATGTAATGCTTCACTTTTTTATTATTATTGTATTTTTAAAGAAGGGCGGAAGAGGAAGAACAAAGTGCTAAATAGTAAAGCTTTCATCAAGACTGCTGCCAATTGGACAGGAGTTGATTTCACACTCTTCTACAAAAAGGGAGCTGCTTCTTGTTTGAGCGGGAAAAGGACAGTTTGCTAAAACAGATGTATTATGGTGTTGTTATTTTTTCTTTTTCTGGTCCTTGCGCAGAAGGACAGTATGCTGGTCACTTGTTGAATAAGTAGCATGCATGTTTTCAGAATTTGAAGGAGGTGTGGTATGAGTTTTGAAAGAGAAAGGGGAAAGAAAGCAAGATCAATACCTCTGGTGCTTTCAATGAATCTGTCTGGGGAAAAGGAGGCTGAGGGGAGACCTTATTGCTCCCTTCCAATATCTGAAAGGTGCTTACAGTGAGAGCGGGGTTGGTCTCTTCTCACTGGTGACTGGTGGAGGGGAAATGGCCTCGAGTTGCACCAGGGTAATTTTAGGTTGGATATCAGGAAAAACTTCTTTCCTGAAGGGGTTGTTAAGCACTGGAATAGGCTCCCCAGGGAGGTGGTTGAGTCACCATCCCTGGATGTGTTTAAAAACTGTTTGGATGTAGTGCTCAGGGACATGATGTAGCAGAGGGTTGTTAGTTAGGGTAGTTTGGTTAGGTTGTGGTTGGACTCGATGATCTTTGAGGTCTTTTCCAACCTGAGTGATTCTATGGTTCTATGAATGTGCAGTAGAATTTTTGTCTAGTATGTGGTGCATTATGAGGAAACAGGCTTTGCTTTGGCAAAATTGTCAGAACCCTTTCATTCAGTCTGCTAGAAGCGAATAAGAAGTCTTCTGGAGGAGCTGCTCTGATCTGAAAATTCCTTGGCAACAACATGTATAATCAATTCAAAGGGACTCCTAAACTCACTGTTACATTTCAGAAATCGGCTGTTTTCTTGAGTGATAAGCCAACTGGAAAGAGTCAGTCTGCACAGGAGTTTGGGAAGCTGCTAGAGGAGTGACAGCGTGGAGAAAGTTCCTTGGGCGTGGGCCAGGCTGACAAATGCAAGCCGGCAGGCTGTGTGTCTGGACTTGTGCTCCAGCTTATGCTGGTGGATGTAACGCCCTCAGAGTGTGGGCAGTGAGGCGCTGTGGATGGCAGCAGCATGCAGCGCAGCGTGCTTGATTTTATTTGCTATGTGTGACGTTGAGAGATTAAGGGGAGGGGAAAGGATCAGCTACTCAGGGTGCTCTGTTAAGAGGCGCAAGTGAATTTGCTTGTCGTCAGAATGGGATTGCCATATGAGTTCTGAAAAGCATTTGGCTCGTGAAGATAACCGCTCTAAAAATAGATTTTTTGGAGGAGAGTTTTCACTTCGGTCCAGTTTCGGGTTCCAGCTGAGCTAGCTTTACGAAACTCATCAGCTCCTGTTGCAAGACTACAGTGAGGATAAATCGCTTCTTATTCTGCCTTCGGTGTTAGCTTTTGGAGATAACAACACGCTCACTTGGTGAAAATTGAACACCAGTGTTATGGCCGACGACACAGGTACAGTCCTGACTGTTTTTGTAAGCAAACTGAAAATGCATGGTTGCAAATACTGACTCTGTAATCAGCAAAATAAATGGCTTACTGTGGCATGTTGGTACTTTCTAGTCGGTTTACTATTAGTCTGCATTACTGACTGCCTCTGGTTTTAATTCAGTGTTTCCTGAAGTAGAGAATTCTCACGGATTTATGCAGACTCCTAAATTGTAACTTCATTTCTCTTTGAGTAAGCACACATTATTAACACAAGACATTAGTCTGTGTGCAGATACCTCACTTGAAAGTTATTTTCGAAGTATGTAAAATTACCGAGCACCTTCAAAGTTAATTAAAGTAAAAGGCAAATGTTTTTAATGCTTTTTAAAATTTTTTTTAATGTGTTATCTAACCACGACTCTTAATTTGGATGAGTGATATACAGGACTTTTAAAAATTTGCCGCTGAGGCATACAGCACCATTTGAGACTTTATGATGTCTGCGTAAAGCCATCTGGTGGTGTAAGCAAAGGCTTGCCAGATATGGAAGGTGACCTACTTTGGACATGGCTGGCAGCGGGCACAGGGAGAGGACTTGAATGTAGAATTAACTGTCTGGAATGCGTTCTAAGCTGAAGGCAGTCTTCCGTGATGGCCTGCAGTTTTTTGTTCTGTGTGTGTTTGGTTCTGTTGAGAGCATGCACAAATTTTATGTCGCCTGACTTCCATGTATGTCAGAGCTACCTGATAAAGCTGCTGTGGTGGAATTCCTAGCAGGATTTTTCAAGGATTTTGGAAATATTGTGCTCATGAGGAAAACCAGAGCACAGAAATATGTTTTTTCACTGTTGTGAAAGATGTTTTTATATCAGAATCTGTTTTGGAGGAAATTTCATGAAAAAACTTCAAGATTGAAAAAGGAAAGTTACCTTTTTATTATTACTTTTTTTTTTCTTTTGTTTTCCTGTTCTTCTATTGACTAAAGCCCTTTTCATTAGAGGTAAACGCAAAGTACAAAGCAATGAGGTAGATGAATTAGTATGAAATACAACATGATAATCTTCTCTATTTTCCTCTTTTAGTACATGGTTTGCTCTCGAACAAAACAGTAACCTGGAATAATTTAAAATGTTTTAGCTTAAAGGTTCATTTTTAAAGGTTTTAAAGCACTCAAATACAGGAATAGCCACATTCTGCAGTTACGTAATTGATTTTGGAATATTAAAATTTCCAGTTCAAGGAATATTTGATAATTTTCATACATAGTTGATAAAATTTCTGAGTGTATTAGCACGTACTACTTGCCTCTACCTGTGTTTTCAAAGTATCCATACATCTTCCCATAAGGGAGATGTGCACAGCTCATAAAATTGTACCTGTGTAATTTGGTTACTATGTATTAGGAAGTGGAACATGCCTAATGTGAGGCTAAGTTGTCTGTTTCTAAATATTATTGATAGCTTATACCAAGGAAACTGCGTATAATGTATAGAGTAAGCCAGATATCTTGTATTTGATCTTTGTGATAGTAGTAATAAAGAAATGTATTCTTAAATTAAGTACTGCATCCATATGAGCTGAAGTGAGCCAGTTGTTGTTTTCTATAGCTCTCACCATGGTATATAACACTATGACTATAATAAAAAGCTTGTTCATTGAAGCTATGAACCTGATGAAAAGCAGGCTCTGAAAGTCCTTCTATGTCATACTGATAGCTGGAATAAGCCACCAGTCTTTCATTACTCACTCTAAAAAGCTACTTCTTTTTTATTCCAATGAAGAATCATGGTAATATTCAGGTGTTTGGGGTATTTTTGTATTTATATTTATGTGGACTAGATCAAAATAGTTGCTTCTAGATCATTATTTAAATGATTCTAATTGAATGTAAAATTTCACTTATGGAGGTTTAGTAACTTGAAAAAGTTAAGAGAAAGTGAATTTTGAGCCTTGGATTAATTGCGGTGCGAATTCTCCGCCTCTGTCCTTGAAACTGGAATTATTGTTGTCGATAACAAGAGTTAAGAGTTGAGCATGAATATTTTCATATAGGTTTACTTGAGGGCATTTGTTTGATCACCGGCATTTGAAGAGTGAAAAAAATATTTTTAGTGTGGACTATTGGCAGTATTCTGGGAGATTTCGTTGCTTTCTTTAAGTAGCTGACCATTTGTAACTTGAGGATGGATTGCTGGACTAGCACAACAGTATGGCTGGATGGGCAAAGGGCAGGGCTTGAAGGGAACAAAATTGGGGCTGGCCAGTCTGAAACTGCCAGCTTTGCAGTGGTAAACACCAGAATCACAGAATCACAGAATGGCCAGGGTTGGAAGGGACCTCAAGGGTCATGAATCTCCAACCGTCCTTTACATGCAGGGCCACCAACCTCCACATTTGAGGAAGAAGAGGAACAGACCTTGAGCTTTGGTAATAAGCTGTAGACATCTTTTTAGGTGCAATTTTACTACTTCTTACCTAAAATGATCCGAAACTGGACAAAGCAATGTATGTTTTATGTAAACCTCTGCACAGTTCTAAGAAACAGAAGTTTTCAGTTAGAACAGTGACTGAACTTCAAATTTTACACTTGATGAGGTTTAGATTTTTGCTGCTCTGTAGGCTATTTGAATTGTCATGTTGATTTCATAAGCTAACTTAACTTTGCTGTACTGGCTAGCTTTGAGTGCGTTTGCTACTTCAGAAATGCTTTTCTTGAAGCATTTCTGCTGCTGGCATTGCCCTCTGGTGGCAGCTTGAGAAGTAACGGCACAAATGACAAACATCTCAAAAATGTTAAGCTCTGTGCAAATACATACCAGAGAAGAAAAAGGAGGGATTTCCAACTACATTGTTGAAGCATATTACATGTGGTTGCTTTATTATTGTTGGTTTGTTGGGTTTTTTTTGGGGGGAGGGGGAAGGTGAAGGGATTGCTGTTTGGTTTGTTTGGCCTTTACGGCACAGATGATGATTGAGATGTCCATTGTAACTCACAGTGACGTGAAAACTCCAGAAGAAATCCACAAAATGTATAACCATATGCTTTATCATAATTTTTTAGCACAAATCCATTTTTTTTTTCTATTTGTGTGCCTTATTTTAACAGAGAGTAAGCATGGAGGAAACAAGAATGGAAAGAAAGAAGGCCTCTCTGGAAGCTCATTTTTCACCTGGTTTATGGTAATTGCTTTGCTGGGAGTTTGGACGTCAGTAGCAGTTGTCTGGTTTGAACTCGTAGATTATGAAGAAGTCCTAGGTAAGGATTTTAAATCTTAATATAGTGTAATAAAACCCTTCTAATAATGACTGAGACTTACTTGGTAGTAGTGGGTGCAATTTTACCTTTCAGAAAGGAAACCAAAATATTAAAGTTCAGTGTCAGTGAAACGGAGCAGCGCATGGGTAGTTAGCTAAATTGACAATTGGAGTGCATGAAAATGTCCTACATAAAAATATGCAGTGTAGTTCAAAAAATAAATTTTAAAGCTGAGCTCAATTCTGATGCTAAAATGAGAATATCATAAGACTGAAAAAGGTTAGTGAAGTACTGCATGCATTTAAAAATTGAAGAAATCTCCAAGGTTTAATCTTCATCATCTTGTATGCAGTATATAATGTGTATACAGTAGCTCATTAGGAATTTCAGTTTAACATTTGTTGTTTGAGTTTTCAGTTTTTCTCAGAAACTTGAAGAAGTAATTTGTTGAACGTAGGTGGCTAATCTTATTACTGGTTCTTTGGTGGACTGTGTTAGTAGTAGTATCAGAACAAACAGTTGTCGTCTCGTGAATGATATTTTGTATGACCTCAGTTTTAAGCCTACAACAATGTTAATTGTGTCTCATTATGAAAGTGTTAAGACAGTATTGTTAATGTAATATCTAAGAATGAAAAATTGAGGGCTCAAATTTCAGGATGTATGCATGTAGGTAGAATTATTCTCTCTGTTATAGGCTTCAATATGCAGCTTTACAACTGCTGGTTTTGAAAACTTTACAATCGCTTCTTAGATTTATTTTTTTTTAATGTACAAATATTTAAAGAGAAGTTTCTGGCTTGAAACCTAATTAGGTCTAGTGATGCAAATAATGGTTTCTGTATTTTTACCATGCATGCAGCCAAAGCAAAGGATTTCCGTTATAACTTGTCAGAGGTACTACAAGGTAGGATACTAGAGAAGTAAGGTTGTTTTACTGTCCCTTGGCTAGAAACTTTATTTTTGTCTTTAACTTTTAATATGTTACTGTTCTTCTATAATGACACGAAACAGTCATTTCTCATCTTTCTCATTCCTCCTGTTTTTGAATGTGATATTGTTCTTTTTTTTTGGAACATGATATTTATTCCACTAGTCTATTGTATTTAACCAAAAATAAATTAAGATCCTTTCTAACTGATAGAGTCAGTGCTGTGATGATGACCTTTTGTCTATTCTAGAGCCATAGCTGAACTTCCTTAAATTTTTCAGTATCATATAGAGAGCTATATTTCATTCATTTTGCTAGCATTCAAGTTCTGCCTTCATTTAGAGAGGACAAAATTTAATAACTAACTGGCAGACCACAAGGAGTTGAAGTCCTTCTGCAGTCAGTGTGTGGAGTTTTTATCTGATTAAAAGTTTGGCTTGGATTTTTGAAAATTAATTAGACAGTCCTCTATTTATCTGATGATCTCGGGGCACTTCTAATCCTGGACACTGTATTTCTATGCTAAAAACTGTTTTTTTAAATAGAAACCAGATACTCCTTTTGCTTATATCTCATGCTGACAGAGTTCTTACCAAACTAAAAGTGAGATGTCTGATGTCGCCTACGGAAGGGTTTTGTGGACACTGGATGCTATATAGTTGTTCATAAAACTATGAATGTTTATTCCTTTATTTAGGAAGTAGGTTGTTTTTCTTCTATTAACTTAGCACCAAAGATGAAATTACCTGCACATCTATATTCTGAGAATGTAGAATAACTTATGATTTGAAAACAAATTGTGATTATTTATTATTTTTACTTTACTATTTATTTTCCATCTTTAAAATGTTGAGCTTTTCTTGTGAAGTTAAATTTTATGCTGAACAAAACTTGTTGCGAGAAAATGCTTCATCACCTCATTCCATTCAGTATTCCAGTATCTAAACTGGGCGTACAGGAAAGTTGAAGAGGCACTTTTTATTGACCAGTGTAGTGATGTGACAAGGAGTAATGGCTTTAAACTAAAAGAGGGGAGATTTAGATGAGGTATAAGGAAGAAATTCTTTACAAAAAAGGTAGCGGTGCACTGGAACAGATGCCTAGAGAATTTGTGGATGCCCTGCCCCTGGACATGTTCATGTCCAGATTGGATGGGGCTCTGGGCAATGTGGATCTGTAGTGGTAGGTGAGGTTGGAACTAGATGACCTTTAAGGTCTCTTTCAACCTAAGCCATTCCATAATATGCCTGTTTTTAAGTCTGTGAGCACTAAAGTAGATGTGTGGGGAAAAGAACCTACCTGTATTCAGTCTAAAGTCTAGGAAATGAAGACAGGAACTTAAAATATTTGCAATATAAAATAAAAGGTGGTTAAAAAAAGTAGCACTAAGTAATCAATATGGTAACATCCTAGCATTGTCAGTTAACCATCATGCATAGAAAACACTGTTGGAAACAAGTTGCAGAATTCCTAATACTTCTTGTTCTTCTCTTGACATTTTTAGGCAAACTTGGAATATATGATGCTGATGGAGATGGAGATTTTGATGTGGAGGATGCTAAAGTATTGCTAGGCAAGTACAAAACTGAGAGGAATAGTCAACGTAATTTATATGTCATGTTCATGTTTGTTGTTTTTTCCTAATTGAATAATTTTAATAGATTTGTGTGGTGTTTTTTTTTTCCTCATGCAAGTTGAAGGAGTACTTATTCTCCTTATTTATCACTGTTAGTATAAATCATGTACTTGCTGGACAGTTTAAAAGTTAAGTGGTTGATGCTGCTGTATCCACTGTTACAAGATCATTGTGTTTGTTAATAAATTAACTGGGTAGAGGGCTTAAGATGCTTCAAGAATTAGAATGCTATTCTTGTAGACCTGATAAGCCAGGTCCATTTTGAAATGAGTGATAACAAGCCTTTGTATGTGACTGTGAGCACCTGTTTAGCGTATTTTTGTACTGTTTTACCACTGTTCTCAGTTCTCCAGAAGTCTGTTTTATTTTCACTTTCAAAATCCTACATGACTTGAAACTCTAGTCTTAAGCATGGTTTTAAGGAATGTATCTTTCTGATCACCGAGTATCTTAAATAAGTTCTGACTGGCAGGCATGTTTTGTGACAGTGCCCTTTTACCTCTTTTCTGCCATCACCATCTTCACTTCATAATCAAGCATGGGATAAGTACTTTTTATATAAGTGATTTTAGAAGGTTTATTTTTCTTTAATTGGTTGCTTTCAAGTATAAACCTATTCTGATCACAGAAACAAATAAAAAGAAGGAAAAAAAAACCCTACCATAGTTAATAATAGCTTGAGCAATATGCAATCTGAAATGTCTCAAACTGTCAAAGTTATCAGTGGTGTATTAGGATGTTATGTCGTATAGCTGGAAGGTCACAGTCCATGATAACCAGTTTCTTGTCAGTTTATTTTTCCTCATTTGTGTCTGGAGAAATAAGCAAGTCTTTCAGGGGCCGTATCTGTTTAATCCCATTACAGTTGAAGAACACTCATGTAATAATAATCACTGAACTTGTTTGCAGCGCTGTGAATGTGAGGGGTGCTGTGAATTGCCTCAGAGATACAAACTGGCTATTAATTATAAGCAGTAGATAAAACAACATTTTGCATAAAATAATCCTAATCTTTCATTATTTATGGAAGGTGGATGTTAAGTTCTTGTGGGTCATATTAGTTTTATTCAGACTACCAGAACTGTGCTGCTGCTTTGTTACATCTGTTTCACGCAACTTGATATAGCTGGGAATTCTGCCAATATGTGATAGTGTTTCTATTACAAGCTCACCTTATCATGTAGTTAAACTTCATACTTAAAATGTGACACTAGAAGGTCACACAGATCAAAAACTGATTTTCATTATTTTTGAGCTCTTGCTTAGAAGTAAGATTTCATCTCATTCAAATTCAAGAGCATTTTCAGCAGTACAAAGGAATTCATAATTTCTAAAATGTTACAGAACATTAATATAATCATTTATGTTTATAATTTTATCAGCTACTGGAAAAACATAACTTCAGTTGAAGCTCCCAGTAAGTTAATGTGCTTGTTAGTATTTAAAAATGTACTAAAAATGAACAGCACTATTATTTATGTAGAATACATTTGCTTTTTAATTGATACAAAATCTGAAAGACTAGATGCCCTCTTGAAGAATTAAGTTATCAAAGTTAGTAAAGAAAAACGTATTCAACTGCTTCTCTTCAACTGCATTAGGGTAACTTTCTATATAATTAGGGTAACTTTTCTATGTAAGTGAGTGTGCCTTTATTTTATTTGTGAGGCTTTTGTTAGCACATATACTGTGTTTGAAGACTTGTGACTTTCATGGATTTTTGTGTGTCAGGCTACCACAGCAACAAGTGATTTCTCTGCTAAAATTGACTTGAACCCAAAACAGCAATCTCTTTTAAGTTAGGAATTCTTATTTTTTATTTTTTATTCTCTGTTCTTTTCAGACTACTGCATATTAAGGTCTTTGCATCTGCAGTGGTTTAATATTGTCCAGTTCTTTCAGATTTCTCTATAAATGTAAAGATTTAATTTGCAATTTGTGTTTCAAGTTTAGTAGCTGAATACTAAAATACTGAATACATTTTCTGTATGATTTGGGCACACCTGAGTAGGATTAGCATTTACAATTTTATTTGTTGTATTAGGGTTGTGGTTTTTTTGTTTTGTTTTATTTTTTTTTTTTTTATTTTATTTTTTTTTTTTTTAAGGAGGAGCTTTAATGATTAAGATCTGTTTAAGGGATTTGTGTGATTTTGAAAGCTGTGTACAGGAAGTGTACTCTTCCCTCTCTCAGCCCACTCCAAAGGTTAGAGAGGAGGGAAAAAAAATCTGCCTAAAACCTCCCCAGCCAAACAAACTCAAATGTTTGAGTTAGTTTTGTATTTTTATTTTTTTTTAAATACCCAAAGCTGAAATGCCGATGATTTCTTTGTGTCAAGGAACCTACAAGCATTATGTGGAAAAAAAATACAGAAACTAGTTTATAGCCGTGTACCTTGCAAGTTCCTCTTAACTAGGAAAGACAGGACAGTATTTCAAAGTTCAGATAATCAGGAGGAATATAATTCCTCTGTATTCACTTTTGTTCTCTGTAGAGAAACAGTGACTTTTAGTAGCATTGCAAAAAAAAAGCATGTATAGGGGTCACCAGAGCCTGTCTGTCTGAACCCTTGGAGACAATTTCTATTCCGCAGTTATTTATAATAAATAACAATCTCTTGAGAAATTCTAGTCCGAATGCAGCAGTTAGTTGAATTTCTGAACAGGTCAGATACAGAAGGTCATCAATATATTGTAGAACTTGGATAACTAGAAAATAAGAAAATAGGGGAAAAAAATTAACCTAGTATCTCTCTGACCATTCAGATGGAAGTGAATTGTAGAATCCTAAATTCCACAAATGAACTTTTTTTCCTTTATCTAACCTATGGTAGAATGAAGTATTTGCAAACAATCATACAAGGATTGCATGTTGAGAAAATATGTGATGAGTTGGTGGGAGTTGAGATTTGTTTGTTTGTTGGTGTATTTTTTGTTTATTTTTTCAGGTATGGTTCACTTAATTTAGGATAATTTTCATGTCCTCTCTCTTTATTCATCTTCTGTTGTAGAATCGTTAAATGTTGGACTGGCATATGCATATTCTCTTAAACGATGCGTTTGCACACAAAAGCGTATTCTCTTGATAAATAAAGTAGTTGCATTAGCACTGTTGAATAGATAAAGATTTTGACTTTCTAGATAAATGGCATTGTTTAGACTTCTCCCAGAGTAAAACAGTTTTTTCCACTGATTTAGCATCACTTAGCTGCCTGTTGGGGCAGTTTGTTTTTAGTCACTAATTTCAGCTACTTCTTACTGTGCTTGTGTATGAGTTTTACTTTGAAAAGCACTTTTTCCCAAGCATGTGGATGAAAAATACAGGCAATCCTTAGCATATCTGTTAGAAGTTAGCTATCTTCATTGAAGACAAAATTAACCCAACTATGAATTTGTGGTGGTGATATTTCCTTGTTTGTATAGTTCTAAGAGACAAAAAAGAAGAATATATGAAATAATATATTCTTTTCCATATAGGATGAAGTGTTTTTGTATACAATGGCTTTTAAATCTAAAACAAAGTCTTGGATAGATTTCGTAAAGAATTATGAAGAAAGGATTTGGGCTTTGTTATTTTGTTGTTGCTGCGGCAAGCATTTTTATTTTTAATTGGTTAAAATGTCTCCCAGTTTGTTGATCCCTTTTGTGTTCTGATGGTTTTCAAAGAGAATGTACTGCTACAGTCCATATTTTGTGTTTGCGTTTGGTTTAAGCCCATTCAACCTCCTATTAATGTTGAAAGGATTGGTAGGGTGGTTAGTAAGGTAGGGTTGAGGGATTGTGATGATATGAGGAGAAGGGTGATGGGGGGGAGTTTCATAAGAGTTGAGAGTAGCAGGGCAGTGATTATTGGGGAGCCTTGGAGGACTTCTGGAAATCAAAAATGGAACAGGACTAATCCTAATTTGATTGCGATTGCTATTGTTAACAGTAGGCACGATGTGGGGTGGTTAAGTTGTGTAATATCCCATTGGCCAGTAGATCAGGCATTAGTTAGGCTCGAAAATAAGATTAGGGCTGATGCAGTTGATTGGGTGAGGAAGTATTTGATTGTAGCTTCAATTGCTCGGGGTGATGAGACTTGGAGATGAGGGGGATGATGGCTAAGGTATTGATTTCTAGGCTCGTTCAGGCTAGGATTCAATGGTTGCTAGAAATGGTAATGCTAGATCCTATTATTAGGCTCAAGGTGCAAATCAGTTTTGCGTGGGGGTTCATTAGTAGGAGAAGGAGTTGGACCATTGTTTTCGGGGTATGGGCCCGATAGCTTAGTTTGTTGACCCTACTAGAAAATAATATAGAGGGAGTATGAAGAGTTTTGATCTCTTCTGTGTAGGTTCGATTCCTACTTTTCTAAGTTTTGAGGCAGCGAGAGGACTGTTATACCTCTATGTTCACTTTATCATAGTGATCCTTCAATTGTTTGGGCACACTGCCTTAGATGGGGGGGAGACCAGCATAGCTAATTGGTATGCTGGTATGCCAGAGACATAAGGCTAGGGTTAAGGGTAGGAAGTTTTTTCATAGGAGGTGCATTAGTTGGTCATAGCGAAATCGTGGGTATGAGGCTCGGATCCATTTACGCTTCATAAAGTCCCAGGATGCTTGTCTCGAGTTGGGACAACAGTAGGAGCTTCTATATGGTTATTCACACGTCTGTAGAAATACCATCTAAAACCTGTGATTTAAAAAAAAAATAAAAAAATAAAAAAAATAAAAACCAGATTTCAACAGAATAAACAGTTGTTTTATAATCCTGTGTTTATAATTTTGATTTTACTGTTTTTTTTTTTTTTTTAATTTGGGTTTTCATTCTTAAATTAAAATTTAATTTGTCACTAAATAGATTTACCGTGGTAAATATTTTTGTCTCCTTTTGTCCAAAGTTTGAAAACAAATTAGAATGATGACTGACTACTGTACATAAAGTTAAGTCTATAAAATTTAATTTTTATAGAATTAAGCCATGGAAGAAGTTGGAGAGGGGTATTTATAATACCTTGGTTGCTTCCTGGATTCAATCTATCATTTTAAAACCTTTTGGGCTATCCAGTGAAAAATTAAAGAGAATGGCTGGTCACTCAAGTAAAGGTCTGGACATGCAGGTACAAGGATCATGGACTTAGAAGTTTCCTCAGAATTATCATTGATATTTTCTCTGTGTGCCATAAGAAAAATATGTTGCAGCACATTAAACATCTCTGCCATAAGCTTCTCTTATTTTGAATGTTTCGTTAACCTGCACCTAATATTGCTTTGTAGTTTGCATGTGCAAGATGTTCACTTAATTTTTTGTCTCAACAATCTGTCGTCTCAGTCTTTTCTGCTATTCTTTCCAATGCAAACGAAGGTTTGTTCTGGTTAGAAGTGGAGAGGAACATTCCTTCCTCTCCTTTAAAGCTTACCTATTACTGATGTTTATCATTGCTTGATCATTCTGTTGTGTTTTTTTCCAGAATGGAGAAGTTGAAATGTTATTATTTAATAACTCTAAAACAGTAGATTTTAATAAACAATAATTAACCTTGATTTTAACCATGACTTTGTATTTGAAGTACTAATTAGATCAATTATCAAATGGCCTAAAATAACAAGTCCTGGCAGAAGTGATGAGCTCTGTCTTCACTGCTCTGGCCATCTGTATGTCTCTTCTTAAGTTATCTTGAGCCAGCTTTAGATTTTCTATGCAGCAATTCATAAGGATTAAAAAAAAAAAAAGAAGTTATAAGCAAGTCTATGTCCCTTTATATTGGATACATCTTTGTTTTTATACAGTCTTTGTATACCTTCGTATTTGGAGTTATTCCTGAGGATCAGGTATATGATGTTGAACAAATATCATAGGAACAATGATTGAGAAGCAATAGAAAAAAAAGCAAAAAAAAAAAAAAAAAAACCAAAAAAAAAACAGCCAAACAAGAAAATCATAAAACCCTCAGCAATCAGTCTAAGCAGAATTAAAGTAATGCATGATAGAGTAACTGTTATGATTACAGTGTAGCTTTGACAAATTTTGTTTAAATACTGTTTCCTTTTAAATATTATTCTCAGCTGTCTGACAGTGCAAAGCACTCAAATTTCAACATGATGATTAAAAAAAAAAAAAGAACAGAAATTGTGTGCACGATTCGTAAGCCTCACTGTTTAAAAACTTTCTAAAAGGAAATGCTCAGTAAGAAAACAATATAGATGAATTTGATTTTAGGATTATAAAGAACAGATGAGAAAGCAAAGCTGCCTTCTGTTTTAAGGTTTTTGCATAATATTGTGCATGTTTATTGTCCAAATTCTAGCCTTTACTTTGAAAAACTGAACTTTCCTAACATTTTTCTATTTCCTAAATAGCTCTCCTGTCAAGACTGCAGTCTGTGACATGAGTTGTCTATCACAGATCCTCTGTTGACAGTTACCTCTTTCCACCTAACTGCTGTCCTTTTTTTTCTCTCTTTCCTCTATTCTTGTGTAGGCCTGACCAAAGATGGCAGTAATGAAAATATTGATTCTCTTGAGGAAGTCCTTAATATTTTAGCAGAGGAAAGCTCTGATTGGTTTTATGGCTTTCTCTCATTTCTCTATGATGTATTGACTCCTTTTGAAATACTAGAAGAAGAAGAGAGCGAAGCTGCAGATGATGTTGATGGTACGTCACAGAATGAAGGGGTTCAGGGAAAAAAGACTTGTGTTATTTTGGATTTACAGAACCAGTGACTGAGAGACTAATTTGATTGGCTTTCAAAAATGTCCATGAAATCATCAGTCTTAATATGACAGGAATTTCAGGCACTGAGGGGAAACTCCCAAATGGACATTCTAATGATTGTACTAAAGTCAGCCGTGCAATACAGTTATGGTAGTTGGAAGCCTTTCAGTGACTTTTCCATTTTTGTGATAGGAAGACTAATAACACACAGCTGTGTAAATATGTAGAATAAAACATCCGTCTGCAGTTGTGTAGTTGGTTTCTGTATGTGCTGCAATTTGTGCATTTTGTGCACAAAACTTACCAGACTAAATGTAATAACCTCTACTGTTAACGTTATAACATTTGTCTTTCTACAAAACATTAACTGGAGCATTTTGTAACAGCTTTAATTGTAAAGTATTCTGGCATGAATGCATTATGTAAATACATATTTGTATGTTAATCCTTAACGTAGGCATAACAATGATAATTCTCTTGTGAAATTTAATTTTAATAAATAATTCCTTTTATGATTCACTGATTTCTCAGCCAGACACTTTTTACTTGATCAAATAAAAGCACTTTGCTTAAAAGTGCTTGATAGCTTTACAAAGAGATTCAGTTCTTAGTGAACATCGTTTTCAGGCTGATATGTCATTTTTATGGTCTATTCCTCCTATCTGTTTTCCAAATAAGGTTTCAGTCCTTACACCTTCCTCACCCTTTTGTGTTCTTTTTCTTCTTGTATAATGATCATGCTGCAAGGGCTGTTCTGAATTAAAATAAATAATAAAATATAAAAAATAATAAGGTGGACCTTTTGTGGAAGTGGGAAGCTGTGATTGTATATTTCTTATGTAATACTGAATATATTAAAGATTAATTAGAAATTAGAATGTAATGTCTTTTATTCCGTGTTAAAGAGTTCTGTCTGCTATTGTAAAGTTACTGGTATATAAGGGTAGTTTATAAATGTATTCTGCAATCTGTATCAAGTCCTAAAAGCTGGAAATGAGGAAAAACAGGAACAGTGTACTTAATCAGATTATTATTCTTTATTCATGAAGTTGTTCGTTGTTCAGAGTGTTTTTTGCTATGATTACGTTTGTATCTGTTTGCCATATAAAGTTTATATTCAAATTTTAACTCTATTGATGTAAGCTGAAATTTCAACCTCTTTTTCAATTAAATGAGTATTCTGTTGCTTTGGCATCACAATTCTAAAGCTATTTAATTTGCTATTACTTTAAACAGTAATAACATGTTGGAATTTGTTTGCTCTTATTCCTTTTGATGTAACAATTAAAAAATCATCAGTGGTGTGCATTGCTGTCAGAGCTTTCTTGAAGTTTGAGATAAATTGATTTTAATGAATTGCACAAATTGTTGTGATTGCAAGCAGGACTTGGCCAGGAAAGGTGGCAGTAGTTTATATGATTCATGTTTGAAATTGAGAGGAAAATGAAAGCTAAACTTTTATTTTCTTTTATAGTCACTTACACAAAACACAGCTGGTTAAGTTAATCGTCCAACCAAAGTCCAAAAAAGGAATTCAGATTATTTTAGAAAGCAAAGCTGTTGCTTTTTACCTATAGTTTTGGCTTCTAGAACTTTTATTACCTGATTTCAATCCTATTGTAATGTTTTCAGTGACAAAAATAGAATGCATAGGTGAAAGGAATTTTCCAATTTTCATAGCTAACTAAGAACTGAAAGTTGGCAATTTATGTGAAATTAGCAACAGTTTTCATTAGCCACTTTCATCTTTCTTACAGTCAATTAAATTGTGAAGAACTGCATAAAGAAATGTCTTTGACTAAAGCTGTAATCTATCAGTTTCGCCACTGTTTTTAGAATTTTGTAGGATGATTTGCGTTACCCTTTTCCTTGTATTGGTAAAAGTATGTTGTAACTGCTAGTCCTCAGCAGAAGTTTACAAGCTTTGAACAAAATACTCCATTGACTTTAGTAGCATAAACTGTTGCTTGCCTGGATATTAATATAAATAAATTAAGGGGAAAAAAGACACCTTAATACATGTATGTCTGAGAACATGTATAGCTGAGAACACGTAAGACGTTTAAACCCTGGGTTTCTGTGACCACCTTCAACAGTATTTAATTGGAAAGGAAGGGAGGGTATATTACACAGGAAAGGAAAAATATAATACTCCTAGTATATAAAATAACTTAGAAATGAGTAAACAGGAAAATGTTGGCATATTTGTTGAAATAATTAAAATAATTCTGAGAACAACTTTTGTCAGTGCTGTTTTGGTGGTTCCCCCTTCCCCCCCCCAGAACATGAGCTTTTTGAGTGCTTTTTCAATCTGTTGTTTGAAGGTCAGTGAATGAGGCTTACTACCTGTGGGTTTTATTGTATATTAATCTTGCATTACAAGTGAGTCTTCAGTGAATGGCCTTGGAAGAAATTAACTTTTTGTGAAAGGTTTTCATATGATTTTCAGTTGTGTGGAGAGGTAGAGGAATGCATGGAAATGTTAGTAGGATTTTCGTGTCAGTTCATAGTAGTTAATGATCAGATGGGAAAAGAAACCACCTGTATTGTAAATATGATTTGATAGAGTGCTGCTCATGGTGGTTGTGAAGTCTTTCTATGGAGACATTCAAGACCTGTCTGGACGCTGCAACCTATTTTAAGGTACCTGCTTTTGCCAGGGGTTGGACTCGATGATCTCTTGAGGTCCCTTCCAACACCTGTGATTCTGTGATTGGAAAGCTGCTGTGTTCAGCTGTTATGGACAGATGCTTACTATTTTCCTGATTAAATTGCCATCAGATAAGCAGTTATTGTAATAGTGGAACAGCAGCATGAAATTCATTAAATGCTCTGTCTCATGTCGTCAGATAGGATGAATTCTTTCAGACAAGCCTAATCAAAATAAAAGGCTTGTTGATTTCCTGCACGAGATGAGAAACCAGCAAGATATGTCTGCAACTTCAGAAAAGAAACTGCCCTTTGCTCCTGACTTGGATTTTCCTTCTAAAATTAGGTAGTTAAATAAGTAAGGGGCTTTAAAGCAACTTAGTAAGAATATGTTAAATGTTCCTTCTAATTTTTTGTGCTAGTTGTCTAAATTAAAAAGGTGTCTTGCTCTTGGGGGGGTACAGCTCAGTGATGTCTGGCAGTCTGCACACAGATAATGAGTAGAAAGAAATTGTTTTACGGGTAGATGTATGATAGCCTTCTGTCAGCAAGCTGTTTCGCTGGGCAGAAGGCCTTATATATCCAAAGCAGTATATACTATAGAATAATTATTAAATGTAGATGTATGTAGATTTATGATATAAAATCATAAAGCTAGCTAGTGGAGTAGCATGATTTTCTTTTCTTACTTTTTTTTTGTGTGTGTAATGTTCTTAGATTTGATGGCACCGTGAGTGTGATGGGAAGAGTTGGAATGCAAGTTCTAATGGTTAGAGCTTGACACTTTCTGCTTTGCTACGCAGGCTTTCTAGAAATGGCAGTAGGGTAGCAAGTTCCTATTTGATAGCTGCTTAGCTCTAAGTCTGACCATAAACTTAGTGATATATGTGACATAATGTTTTCTTTTTAAATGTACATGGAGAATCTACATTAAATCAGTTTACAGTTGCTGCGTGATAGTGCAGGTTAAAAGTTGGTTGTTTTTTTTTTCAATTACATTTTGTTATGAAATTAATTTATAGGAATTTCTATGTCAGAGCTTTTTTACATAAAAAAATCTTGAAATTTTCAGTATCACTAAATGGCTAACATAAAAATTGCATATGCAGGAAGAAGCTCTCATGTGAAATTTGTTCTTGAAGGGAAGAAAGTTTCGTCTTTCTTCCTCAAAATGATTTTGTTACATACTTGTAATACCTGTAATATTTAAAGATTTAAGCAGTCATTTAAATGAAGATATAAATTTATCAACAATTGTAAGCTATTAATAAATAACAGCATTGACAAGAATACTTAATTTTAAGTAAAACACCTTTAGAAGGCAATGGCAACCCTTTCTAATATGTGATCCCTTCATTCTTTTATATGTGTTTATAAATGCATTTATTTCTTCTATGTTGTCAACACAGGATCTTTATAATGTAGGATTACTTGGGAAACAAAAGGAATTTGAAAACTAGCTCATGAAGATATTTGAAATGTAATTTAGAATAAATATCCATTACTTCAGTTATGTGATTTGTAAAATTCTGCATGTTGGTTTGTATGCCCCCACGCTGCAAGAGCCCCCTTCTTTGCTAATGATTTTACTTTAGGTGCCAGGTTTTATCACGTGCTCCCTGAAACAGCTATCTGTCTGGGAAAAGTAAAGTGTTTTGACTCATTTCTTGCTTCAGCTGCTTAGACTTCATAAATGAGATTTTCCTGTGTTATAGTCATTGTGTGTGTGTGTGTGTGTGTGTGTGTGTGTGTGTATAAACCATATATATATATGGTTATCCAGTCCAGGTGGAAATGAATATGCAGCATGATTTCTGTCTTGTGATTTTTAGATAATATTAAGATTTTGAATAGTATTGTTATACATAATCTTTCTGTAAGTGGGTCTATTCATATTATGTTAAAATAGCTTATTTGCATAATTGTCAGACATTGATAATGTGCTGAGTCTTAAGACTATTCATTTTGTTAAAAGCATATTTATAAGAATTAAAGCTTGAGTATTTTACAAGTGAGATATTAATGACAAAGTGTTTTGTAATCAGCTTTTCAAGATAGCACATACATAATGTGCATGTAGATGTGTATATATTACAAAAGTACAATATTTTTAAATGTACAAGTCTTTGCAAAATTTTCCATTTTCTCCCTGTGGTAACGTGCTTGTAAGAATATCTCAAAATATCCAGGATCACTTCATTATACTGTGTAGGTAGATGAGAGGTTGTTCTTAGATTTAAATAGTAGTTTGTGCAGCTTATGTATTAACTGATGTTGTAGTGTAACTAAATTGGAGTCTGTTTTTCCTTCTCTATGAGGAAATTGTTGTTGCTGAACATCTTGCTTACAGTTTGGAATAATAAGATTTGAATGACAAACATGAGTCAGAACACTGCATTTCAGCAATGATGGCAATCCATCCCTGATCTCAGCGAGACCTTCATATCTCAAGTTGAATTTGTGAGGGAACTAATTAGAGTATTTCATTTGACTAGCTCAATTTAGAAGAATTCTGGCATAGTGTAAGTGCTCAGTGCTTTGAAAATGCGTAAGAGAAATTAAGTACAACTTTCTTGTGTGTGTAGCATTTTCCTTGTTTGTTTTTTAAGACTAAATGTTGAGGTATATTGATGTAGTCCAGGTAATTATGAATTGTTGTCTAGGAACCTAAGATTAATATTCAGATGTCCAATGTAAACCTCTTATATGAATGAGAAGCCTAATGCTAAGACATGAGTGTATCTTTATTTGTCTACCAGAATGATGTATAATTTTTAAGTATATTTACATTTTATTAAATTTTTTTGGCTAGTAGGTCATCTGATTTTTGTTGTTAAAATAGTTGTGTTTATGGGTTTCAGATCTTAGTACAGACAAGCGGGATAATCAAGTTCTTTTTGTGATTGTAAAGACACCAAAGCTGCCCATGTTTTATATTTTGGAGAGGCTTTTGTCCTATTTATGTGTGCTTTTTACTAAGTTTTACGAGATGCTGAAAGATCTGAATTTCTGATACCATATTTTGGGGAAGGGGAGCAATCAGCATCTCATATTTGACTTGGACTAGAGAATTAACTTAATTTTTTTTTTTTTTTTTTTTTTTTTTTTTTACTAAGTCCTAAGTTTTATATGATCTTAAGTAAAAGCAGCAAGTAGTTTGACTGAACTGAAATGGCAACTGCTTTTTGGAATAAGAGCAATACATCACTGTATTACAAAATACATGTTTTGCCAATGGACATATTTCCATTGGGTATAGTAGCAGCCAAACATCTAGAAGAAGAAATGAGAGTAAAATAACCTTAATGTATATTGTTACTTTTGTGGCATCAAAGGACTAATCTAATCTCCTCTACACTCTCTGAAGTTTCTTATTTTGAATTTTACTCAGTTTTGCAAAACACAGATTCTAATTCATTATGAGAAAAGAAACAGTTTATATAATGTACATTATGTAGGTGCTTGTAGATCTATTGAATTAATATATAGTTAAAAAATTGGTCATAATTACATGACAGAATGCTTTCTGGGGAGAACTGAGGTAGCTCAAGGAAGCTAAGAACAGCTCAAGTAATGTGCACCTGGTGATGGGGTATTTTACTTGGTTAATCAGCCTTCTGTCTCAGTACCTGTGTTGTTCTTGCTACAGAAAATGCTTTAGTCCTATTGAGCTTGGTATTATGCTATTATGCTTGGTATTTCTCTGTAGCATTACAGTGTGCTATGTAAAGGTAACTTTTTACATGGCGGATTCAACGTTTGTTGAATATCACAGATATGTTCATAACTGGTTTCCATTTTGCAATAAATCAGGTGAGGAGCCAGGAGGGGTAGCCAAGAAAAAAGCTAAAGTAAAAGGTATTTTAAATGTTTTTGTGTGTGGAAATTTATGCAGATGATGTCTGAAATGCATGCATGTTGCAAACACAGATTGCAGGTTATGTTTACTAATATTAGCTGTGTTGACTAAGTGTTGTCTAATGGAGCAGCAAGCTATTATACCCCCCATTTTTGTACCACCTATTGTCACTTAATGGCAATGTGAGTGCTTTCCTAATTAGACATTTATTTTCCTTTATTTTTATCAGCAATTTTGTTGTTTGGATTACAAGTAGTTTATGTTAAGTTTGTATTCCACATGTTTTTTAAAAAGTTCTGATATGTATGCAGTATAAGTCTGGTCAGTGTCAAATCTTTATTATTTGTAAATTCATGATACTATTTCTTCACTGTAGTGGGGCTAGATTTCTTTTAAAGTATGGATTTAATCATAATTTAGTTATTTCATCTCTTTCTTTCTTATGGGAGGAGAAATTTGAAGTTCAGTACCTTTTCCTTAGGTTTGCATGGTCAACTGCAGTGATGGTCTTCATAACTTTTCCAAAAGCTTGAAGTAGGATAGCTTACAACTGATTTATGATATATATTTATTTACAATTGCATTGCCGTATGAGCAGAAAATAGTAATTCAGAGGTCTGCAGTGCAATAAAAGAGACTTAAAAATCTGATTAACCTAAACAAAACTCCAAAATACTAGATACATTTCAGGTATTGAACCTTTTTAGAGATACTCAGTTACCTCCACCCAGCATGGTGATATACGAAAAATAAAGTCTCTTTATATTATGTTGAAGACATTTTGACTTTCATGTATGTTGTGGTTTGTTTTGTTTTTTCCTTATCAGTATGTGAAAAATGCACATTGCTTGTATTATAAAGTCTCATTAGAAACAAAATGCATTTGGTGGGGGAAGCTTTCATGCTTACATGAATATGTCTTAGCATCTTTGCATGCAAGTTAATTTTTTTTTGCATTTGATCCACATTATGCTTGTTATGACTTATTGGTGAATCGTGTGTTTCCAAGTTCTTAATAAATGTCATTTAACAGTGTATTCCTGTGTTTTGAGTTGTTTTCCAGAGGTGCTTGATATGAGAATGAAGAAATGGTGTGATAATTTCTAAATGCTTTATGCCAAGAAAAGTACTGGAAGGAAATAGGATGTTGTTCCTTTTAGACTGAGCTGTGTGATTCAATTCTTCACATCACAGAAAAGTTATGTAGGTGATAGAGGCAGAAGGAAGTGTTACAAGAGACTCTGGTCTCTGTTCAGAAAAACTTAATTTTTTTCAAAAGTCTGAATAAAAATAGAATTATTGTTTTATGTACAAAATCTTTATGGCTTTTATTTTCCAATAATGTGGGAATAGTAGTACTTACATTAAATACAAATACTGCATGCAGAGATTTCTGAATTGAGAGAGAGATGAAAAAAATGTTCTGGAGAATTCTGACAATGATTTTCAAAACTGAACAAACTGGAAATGAACATAGAGCATCTCAGTTCTGAGAATGCTATTCTGACTATTCAGTTGACACATTATCTACATACCGAATTACAGCCACATGTGCATATTTTCTCTATTTCAATTGTATCACTTGAGAGAGAACTCCAAAAAAGTTATTTACACAAGTAAATAAATCGATTAAATCAAACCATTGCTTTTAAGGCCACATATGGAAAAGATGTACAAATTGATATGCTGTTGTTACTTTGATTTCATTGACTGTGGACAAATGAAGTTAAACATCTTTTTTTGGGCTGATTTAATCCACCAGAACACTTTTTCTTCTTCAGAAATATGGGAAATAGGTACACAGTAATCAAGAAGTACATATCTAGGAAACTTTAAGTCTCGGCTTAATCTGAGATAATGTCAGGAATGTGATATGGTAAGCAATTCTGTTGTAACAACCAGAATTGCTGATGTTCTTTACATTTCTAGACCTTTAAGGCAGCCATAACGTTGCCGAAGATTAAAAATGTATTGCTCGTTTCAAACCCACAGATGAAAAGGTTTTAGCATTCTGCAGCAAGATAATAGAGGCATGTTTTTTTTTCTAGATCAGCGCTTTGTTTGGATGCACTTATATTTAGCTGAGATTACTGTCTGCATGGTGTGGGATATTGCTAAAAGTCAAAACTAATTTGTTAAAATTAAGTTTTAAATACATATAGAAGTTTAACGTGGCACCTAACAAATATCAAGTGTGAAGATTATCAAAGCATTTAGACTTGTTCATAAAATGTAATCTGATTTTAGAATGATTCTCTTACTGAACATTTCCTCTTTTTTAATGGAAAAACTAAAAAGTAAAAGAAACGATTGCAGAACCACTCAAGAAATTAAAGGAGAAGCAGGAATCCAAGAAGGAGGAAACGAAGGATGAAGAAGACAAAAAGAAAGCCAGAAAAGGAAAAGATGCTGCTGAGCGAAAGGAGAAGAAAGCTGTTGATACAAATAAATTAAGGAAAGAGTCTGAAAAGCTTAGAAAAGACAGAGGAAAGGAAAAGGAAAAGGTTCTAGAGAAAAATGTAAAACCCAAGGAAACAACAAAAAAAGCAGCTGGTGAAAAGGCTGGTGCTGCTCAGGTGGGAAAAGAATCAAAAAAGATGGTTAAAAATCCATCTAAAATTTCTGAAAGCTCAGCAAAGGAAGACAAGAAAGAAAAGAAGTAAATAAAGTTCTGATTGTGCTAATTTGGAACAGACTCAAGAATGAGAGATACAGTGTATTTATCAGTGTGTAGTAAATATGGCAATGAGAAATTAATGCTTCTGGAAATAAGTGTGAACAAAGATTATTTTTTTGAAAACTGTGCTTTGTAAACACAAAGCAAAAATGTCTGCTGTGAAACTCAAATGTGTACATATGTTAATATACCTGGCTATTAATGTATGTTGAATGTATCCAATTCATGCCAGTTACTTCAAGCAAATTCTAAGCCTGATCTATTTTTCTTTCTTTGTATCCATTTATTAAAATGTTGCTGTACTGGTATTGTGTATCAAGTACAAGTTTAAAAGTAATGTCAGGAGGATTATCGGGATACAAACAGTATGAAAATACTCGTTTGACAAAAACAACCAAGATGAGCATTCATAGAGTATATTGTCATAGGAATTTAGCAACTAACTGTAAATTAATTCTTTGCTAAACTTTGCTTCCTGAAGTGGACTGGGAAGACTGTGTTGTATACAGATACGTGATCCAACTTTATTTATTATGTATAATTGCTACCGCTGTTTTTTAAATTGTCCTGTGACAATATATTCTGTTTATTTGTTCTTTTCAGATCTAAAAGATATGCAAACTTGTTTCATTGTCATTTTTCAGGTGACCTAAATTTTCCAAGGTTCTAATAATGAATACTTCAAAAATTAGACTCCTTATTTCAGTTTTGACGGGTACTGATGGATTTCTATTACTATTTAAGAGTAGGGATTTGCTGCTATTATTGTATTCTGGCTTACTTAGGGAAAGGTTTGTATCTTTTGCAATTCTTATTTTCTTCCAATAACACTTTACAAGTACTCGATACTTCTGTAAGCCATCTCCTGTGTTAGCTTGCTGTTACAGCTTCTGTATTTTTATTATCAAGAAATGATTTATCCAGCAGTTTCATTTGAGTCAATGAAGTTAGAAAATGTTTCTTCAGACATACATTTCAGTATATTATTGAATCTGTACTTGCTTACAAGCTTATACTAGGAAAGGAATATTTCCTGTTTTACTTGATAAACAATGTTGCTAGCATGCTGAAATAAGAATTCTTCAATAAAATTGCAGAATTTAAACAGAACTTGTAAAGAAATTTGAAGGTTTATTATTATAATACTGCAGTATCATTCTAAAGGAAAAAAACCACCAAAAACTAAGGAGTGAAGTTGAGCATGGTTATGTGGTGTAAAATGTTTGAGCATGTTGGTGTGGTGTAAAATTAAAGTCCTGGAGGTTGATTCCTATACTGTGTACTTGGTTCTGCTTAAGTTTTCTGTACCACTGTTGGCAATACAGTTATGTCAAACAATTAATGTAGCACATACATGTCTGTAATACGCTTTTATTCCTGTACTAGGGTAAGATACAGTCTGCTTGATTGATTTGATTTGATTGATTTTTCAGACAAAACATTTTTGAAAGGGGGTGTGTGTGTGCAAAAAGACTTAAAAGAAGATTTTACTGAATGCACTTGCATAATGAGTATTCTTTTTCAGGTTTCAGTCAGGATAGAGATGTGTTTATTCATCCTTGCTTTATGAGACTGTAAGAGACATATTTGATAGTGGAATACACAAATGACACTTCTCAAGGATAATGGCACAGTGGTAAATGCACATCACTTCTATTTTCCTCCCTGATGTGGCAGGAGGTATAACTGTGAATGAAATTTTAAAATGAGTTGTGTTTAAGGTTACTGTATCTTAACATCTATGCCCCAAATGTTTATCTCATCCTAAATAAGTTGCTTTTTCAAAGAACATTCTGTGTGAGCAACACTTAAGGCTATACAGTAAAATGAGGGTTTTTTCCATGGATATGTTTTGCTGTTCCGTATAGCACTATGAAATACTGTTGTCATTCAATATAATGTGTCAAGTTACAACATAGGATGAAAAAATTCCCCACAAGTTAAAGTTGAGTGCAACTTTGTTTTGATTAGAAAGAGAGCAAATAGTGTGTTACAAAAAGTAAATGACAGTGTTATATATACAACAGGATTAAACAGGAATTGGTGATAGACAAACACACAGTAGATCTACATGAAGCTTGAAAGCAAAGATGAGAGATGTGCAAGCAAAAACAAAGAAATATTCTTCCTCATCATTTCTTTCATTTTACCTATTCTAAATGTGTTCTGACTGAGGTACTGAATGTGTTTTAAAAATACTTTGCATTTGCTTATCATTTGTGGAGCAGAATAAATGGTTGTCTGTATTGGGTGCGTGTGTTATCAGAAGCTATGGAAACTTACTTCAATAACTGTATATGTGAAGGAAGTGAACTGCATTTGTGTAAGTAGTGTTGCGCCTTCGACTCTTCCAACATCCTGAAGTCTGAAGTGGTGGTGAATATAAATAACTGCTTTTTTTCTTCGTATTTCATAATTAGTGATGACTGTGGAAATAAGTAGCATCTTACTCTTGTAGCCATTAATGTAATGCCATAATCCTCCAGTATTTTATATGACATAGGAGAAAGTTAACTAACAGTGAAGTGTAAATTCTGGTCTTGACTTCATAGAGGTGGATTCTTAATTTCTATATAGAACTTAGTTGCTAAAGGTAGAATTAAGGTAGAATTAAGTCTTTTTTTGGTCTGTTTATTTTTTTTTTTTTTTTTTCTTCCCTGATTCCATTTTGTATAGATGGGATAATGGAATAAGTACATGTGCTTCTCATGCTGCAAAATAATGAAATCTCTCTAGAGTAGACAAAGCTGTGTAGGGGCATATAAGCCCTAATTGAGATATGTTTGGCTCTGATAGAGACATAATATTTCTGAAGCCAAACTGACTTGAAATATACTACTTCTACAGCAGTTAGTCAACTTCTAAAGATACTTTTACTTCAGGGTTAGCAGTGAAGGAATGCTTATTGTAGTGTTATTTCTGCTTTTTACAATTTGTATATACAGGGCTCAGGGCTTTTTTTTAACACAACTCTTTTGAAACTAGTTTGTTTTGGGGAGGGTTGTGTGTGTGTGTGTGTGTGTGTCTGTTTAAGAAAGTGGAAGTGTTCAAGACCAGGTTGGATGGGACCCTGGACAGCCTGGTCTAGTATTAGATATGGAGGTTGGTGGTCCTGCACATGGCACGGGTTGAAGCTTGATGATCCTTGGGGTCCCTTTCAACCCAAGCGGTTCTATGATCTCAGAACTTGTATGTAAATCTGCTAAAGGTGTCGTATGATCATGGGAAAGTTCAGTTTTGAAGGGTCCTTAGGAGGTCTTTATTCAAACATCCTGCTCAAAACAGGGTCAACTCGGAGTAAGACCAGCTTACTCTGAGCGTTACCCAGTACTGTCTTGAAAAAATAAAAGGATGCGAGTGCACCTTTCTGCTTAGGCTGTTCTGCTGAGTTGACTGTCCTCGTGGGAGGGGTTGAGGGAGGGGAGTTTATCCCTGCATCCACATCTCTTATTTCAGTCTTGCTTGAATTTTTCCTGAGGAATGATGGAGAGGAGGATTAGGCTAATACCAATACATTCTTTCTTGTGCATGTGTTGTCTTATGATGTGGGATCGTCTTTCCGACTTCTCACTGTACTTCATGTAACTAGGGCTGTAAGTTGTAACTAATGAACATATCATTCTTGAGCAGGTGTTTGTCTGAGTAAGATATTAATTTCCATCTCTTACCTTTGTACTGATCATTGCTGTTATTTGTTGCTTTTTTTTTCCATGGTGTTTTGATCCAGAAATATTCAGTGATATGGATAGTAAACCACGTTGTGGTGAAACGTCATCAGTCATATTTTTTGTGCAGTTACTTAAGTGTCAGGAGAAATTAGAGTGACACTGCTATATTTTGAAGAAACTACAATTCTCTTTATCAGATCTTTGAAGTTATGAAAGCATATTCTCAGTATGAGCTTCGTATCCTAAATTTCAAATTAGTTATTTATAAAATATAAAAGTAATCATATAAAGCACTTTTTTCCAACGATTGTAAGGAAAAACCTGTTGCCTGTTTCTCTTTTGGATACTAAATAGGTCTTGAGAATAGCACGGTAACTTGTTTTACTTACCCTGAATTAAAAACAGATGCTTAAATTTCTGTCCATATTTTTCTCATTGTGTGTCTACCTTTAAAATGTATATTTGTTTATTATCTCAATACACTTTGGTTTTTGTGTACACTAAATATCAGGACAGCCCTGCTGTTACAATTGATTGTTGAAATGAATTTTCAAGTGTTTAATGTCAGTTAATTGTAACTGTAGTTGCTGCTGATGTAGTTGAAACAACTTATAAGTCAATCAAACAATAATAAAAAAGCCTAAAGATAACTTTATAACTGAAAAATGCAGGCCTAAAAGAAAGATCTGTCCCAGAACAGCCAGCATCCCCCGTATCTGAGGAGACCGTTCAACCCGCTGAGGAGTCATTCATCAAATCAGGTAAGATTTTTCATAAACCACAGATGAAGCACAAGACTCAATGTTTCTCTTGATTTAGTATTCTGTTTCTTCAGTATGCAAACTCATTGTGGTATTTCTTTGGGTAGAAAATAAAATCTTTAATCACTTTTATGTATTGTTTATACATTATAACATTCAACTGGAGTGACCGTTAATAACTTTTTGTAAATCAGTAGAGATTTTATTACAGTAAGAGTTTATTGCTTACACAAAGTATAGATTGTACTCTCCTCACTTCTCATGGTTGCTGTTAAAACCGTATCACAGCAGAGAGACTTTTTGCTGGTGTATAGTTATGGTCTTCGTATGTATGCAACCATATACACAGTCAGAATAACAGCAGATTCTCCAGCTAAAACATAAAAATTAGATATCAAAATGAATAGAAATCATTTTCCTATTTGGGGAAGAGGAAAAAGGAAAAATATAGAAGTAGCAGTACAGCAGCTGTTCTTTCTAAATATGACTTTTATAGTAAGACTGTTTACAGTTTCTCAACTAATCTGAGAAGAATAGAAAGGTCTGCCGTTTAATTCTAGTAACTTCAACATTTTATGTTGTTTTAAACTTCAACTAAAAATGGAATTGCTTGATAAGATTAATCAAATATTCACTCTCCTACTGCAACTAATAGTATATAAAAATTAGAATAAATATATTCTTAGTATTAGAAAAAAGTCACAAATATTTTAAAGCCCCTCAAATATTAGTAAAATTTATTAGATTCAAGAGGAATTTAGGGGAAAAAATGTTAAATGTCAACTTTTGGGTATGCAATTTACACTTTCCTGTAATTCACAGTGTATTTCTTTCCAGTTCCAGAAAGAGGCTTACCCTGTTTCATCTTTATGTATAGCTAACACAATAATCCACAAATGTGGAGCATATGGTTAATAAAATGTAATATAGAATCTGTTTAAAAGACTTGAATTACTGAAGTCATTATAAAATATATAACTAAGGTGTAATTTCCTGTCTATTTCACCCCGAACTTTCTTTTACAAATGTTTTGGTATTTTATCTGAAAATGCATTTGGACTGGTTTTGTGCCATGGAGTTTCTCAGTACAATTTTTCAGGATATTTATATGAAGGTAACTTTTAGCACAGAATCCAAGTTATGTCATGGGCTGGTGTATTCAGTGATTATTGCTTGTCCCTGGAAACAGTTTGTGATTTAGTCTGCTATGCTGGGAGAAGTCCTTGGTATTGTAATGTTAATATTTATTTCCCCTACTTCTAAAACAAGCAAAACGCCACTTGTGCAAATGATATTGTGTTGTCAAAAACTGTATGCTAGTACTGCTACCTAAATCACAGGAAAATAACAGGTGAATTCATAGAAGAGAATTCATGGTTTTTACAGTTATCTCAAGTTGCAACTGCTGAAAAAAAAATATGCAGGAAATCTACTATATATAGTAGTATAAGTATAGTATATAATTCTTTCAATTCATTTGATGTAGTCGATGCAATATTTGCTTTATTGGACAGTAAACAAAACGCAGAGGTTTATCTGAATTTGTGGAAATTGATGGAAAGGAGTAAGAACTTTATGGAGGCTACTGAAAGCTGCAAGCCTTGCTTTAGTGTTAATAATTTCTATTTTGTACTTACCTGCAAGTAATTTACTTACACTGCAATTTATGATCCCTATAGAGCACAAGAATCTTGATGTAGAATTGGAAGAGGAAATTCAGCCTGTTCTTCATGATGCTCTCCATTCCCAGCCTGGTAATGAATTAACGTTTAGACATCACTGACGAGTTATAAAATGTGATCCTTTTTTTTAATTAGTTTATTTATTTATTTATTTATTGTATGCACTCAAGGTATTTTTACCTGCACAAGACGTTCTAATCAAATAGTTTGTGATTTTCCAAGAACGTCTTGAAAATTCACTCAACAAATCCTGAAATGGTAACTTTTCAATTCAGAGAATTCACAGAAACGCTCTGTACAGTGCAAGAATGGGTAAAGAGGAATTGTTTTTATTCGTGAACAATGAAGACACTGATCAGTCAGTGCAGACACTTTGGACTTACACTTACTGTAAGAGGCAGTCAAGTTGTATGCTCTGTTGTGGAGTAGTAGAAAAACACAGTAGTTGTGTTGAAAGCTGAATTTTTTTTATTCTAGTAGAGTGTACCAGTGAGTATGTGTTATCTAAAAATTTATATTCTTGATTAGGAGAGGGACATGAAGATGTAGATGAAAGCATAACTGACCAGTGGCAAGAGAAGGAAGAAATACATGCAGAAACATTTGAAGCTCCTGCAACAGATGACATGCTTAGAGAATTAGAGAATGAAGTGACAGAGGATTATGAGATACCAGACTCATTTCAGAAAGGTATTTGAATGACTAAATATATTTAAAAATTAAATGTTCACAAAAATTCAAGCAGACAAATTTAAATAAGAGTCAAGTGTCTTTAATTTAATGAGAAATAATTTCTGCTTGCCACAGAGTCTTGGAAAATATTGGAATGCTTTATAGATGTTCTGATCCAGGTAGCTGTAAGTTATAGTAAGCTTACTGCTGTGTTGGCTTGCAGACAACAAAATTAATCTGTGTTCCAGCTATGCATTTCACCCCAAATAAAAGTGCTCATACAATATCTGAAGTGATATTATCAGTGAAGAATATCTGAAGATTGAGCTTGCTTCTATACTCAAGAAGCTTTTTTTATATTAAATTTTACACATTTCTTATAGGCGTTCTCAGTGTATTTCCCTTGTAATGTGACACTTGAAGAGAATGTTGTATGTGAGCAATATTCCAAGTCTTGCAAAGAACATGCTGTAGTATAATGAGGATATTCATACTCTGCTGCTTTGAGATATCAACAGGCTGTTACAAACTGTAATATTACAGAAGAATCATCTGGTTTAATTCAGATTTAGGGAAAAGTACATCTGAATGCTTTTGTCTGCAGTACTGACAATTGTGCATATATTTTTAAGACCTCTTTTTGAAAAACTCATGTAATGATTGCTGTCTACATGTTCTGATTGCTAAAAGTATGCTGACATGCTTTCATCTCAGCTGAAGTAAATTCTTTCAGTCTTTCAGTCCTCCTTGTTTGTCTTCTGTTCTTCATGGTGTAAGCTACAGTAGGAAATACATTGAATATTCAAATTCCAGTTATTTTAAATCTTGGAAATAATTTTTAAGAAGGCAATATAAATATGTTCTTTTGTTCTTTACGTTGAATCTCTCATGAAGTCTGATTTTCCAACAGCAGACCTGAGTTTGGGAGATGAAAATTTCTGTAGGAACAGCCATCTTTTCCAGAGCAAATGTGTTTAGTGTATGTGTATTCTCAGTATAACATACATGATTATTATTTCAACCTATATGAGTATCTTTCTGGCAATAGAATAAATCTACTTACTATTTCTGCTTAGAAATGTTACTATTCATGCATAATATTCTGTTAAAGAGTTTCAACAAAACCAGGAATTTTTAAATATGTCTATTTCTTAGATGCTGATTTTGTAGCAGATGATCCTGGAGCAACAGAACCTGAGACATACGAAGCTCCAGGTATAATTTTATGTTTCCAAAGTCAATAATATTAGCTTTGTGTCAGAAATGGTAAGAGAAAGCAAAATACAAAATGCTAAATTGATTTAATAATAGATAATTTTGAAAATGTTTATTCTCCAAACTCCTGTTCTTGACTTGTCTTATATATTTTTATTTTCACTGAAATGACTGTATCATATCTGCTATGACAAGTGGTTCTTAACAGATACAGTATAAAATAATAAATAAATAATAAGTAATACATAAAACAGTACTTTATGTATTACTGTCTTGTGACATTCTACATTGCTGAAGTTCTTCTGGCCTATTATTTTTGTCTTTAGTCAGGAACTTGTGCTCTCACGTGTTTCAGAAGTATTCAGTTTATAACCTTCCATTCAGAACTATTTGAAGTGTTGCAGTGTTATTCTGTCAGAGCCAGTAACCTCCACAGGCTTGATATGGAACTATCTTTGCACTATCATTCTGTACACCCTAATTTATCTTTAAGGAATTCTTAAGTGTTATGTATACTAATACAGTTAGCTTCTAGTCTTCATCACACTGTGTTTAATCAGATCTGCATCTTTCTTATGCTGAGGGCCTCAGGCCTGGATACAGTGCTCTAGATGGGGCCTCACAAGTGCAGAGCACAGGCAGACAATCACCTCACTCTGCTGCCTGCTGCTCTTGATGCAGCCCAAGGTGCATTTGGCCTTGCAGACTCTAAGCGTACACTGCTGTCTCTTTTCCAGCTTTCCATCTGCCCACAGAACCCACAGATCCTCCTGTACAGGGTTCCTCTCAGTTTCTTCTCCCAGTCCATACATATGTGTGGGATTGCTCTGACCCAGGTGTAACACCTTGCACTTTGCCTTGTCGAACCTCGTTAGGTTCTTGTGGGCCCACTTCTCAAATTTGCCCAGGTCCCTTTTTATGACATCTCTTCCTTCTGTCATATCAACGGCACTCTCACCTTGGTGTCATCCACAAACTTGCTGAGGCTGCTCTTGATCCCACAGTCTGTGTCATTCATAAATTAAAGAGCACCAATTGTAAGACAGATCCCTGGGAGGGACACCACTTGTCTCCCGCCTCTCTCTAGAGAGACAGTTAACCAGCACTCTGGCTGTAACTGTCCAGTAAAGTCTTTATCCACCAAATAGTCCAGCCTTCAAATCCATATCTCTCCAGTTTAGAGATAAGGATGTGGTGTGGGTAATCTTACCTATTAATCCATCTATTGAGATCCAGCTGGATCATTGAAATTTCCGTGCTGAGAAGAGTTTTCTTCTGAATGCTACTAATGCCTCTATATAGCATAAGCATTCTATTCCGTTTAAATCAAGTTTCAGTGAATTTCAGTTTAAACTAGGTTTATTTTCTTTGTCCCAATGCTAGTTCTGCATTTTACATTTTCTTTTTATACCAAATATGATAGCAACAAATTTTTTTGCCTGTTACAGCAGAAGGATCCAGCACTTTCCATTAGATTGCTATTTGTCTAGTGTCAAACATCAATTTGTAAGATTTTGATTTAATAGTTTTCTACTAGATATATAAATGGAGCTATTGAAAGATGTATTATTGATGCAAGTTAAAACAGTGGGTATTGAAAAAATATATTTTTTCATATTCAATTTTCAGTTTCTTATGAATATGATATGGATTTGGAAAACACAGTAAGTGATCCAGAAGCTCCAGGTTTGTACATTTTCATAAATTCAGACTGTAATCAATTCTTTAAGCAGGTTTTGAAGTAATGTGTCGTTTACTGTTATGTCACAGTTTTATTTTTAAACAGATTTTTCAAGTAGTATCAAATAAAAATTGTTTTTTGCGTCTATGTTACCATTACAGTTATATACAAAGGATTCCATTAATCCAATCCACAAACACTTGCAAAGTATTTGCTAGAGTAAATAATAGATTATTATGCTAGGCTGGGCTAGGGAAGATGTGAGCTGAGATCCACAAGGAAACTGGAGCTCCTGGTCACAAGGGGAAAGCTGAGGTCCTCAATTACTTCTTTGCCTCAGTCTTCACTGGCAAGAGCTTTAGCTGCACCATGCAAGCTGCAGAAAGGAAAGAACTGGGTGATACAAGATCTTCCCAGAAAGAAGATAAGATTTGAGACCATCTAAAGAACCTGAAGGTTCACAAGTCCATGGGACCTGACAAAATCCATCTGTAGGTTTTGAGGGAACTGGTGGATTGAGCTTGCCAAGCTACAAGCTATCAATCTTGTCTGAAAGGTCATTACAGTCTGGTGAAGTTCCACTGACAGGAAAAGGCAAACGTAACTCCCATTTTCAAGAAGGGTAAAAAAGAAGATCCAGGGAACTACAGGCCCATCATTCTTACCTCTGTGCCTGGTAAAGTCATGGAGCAGATCCTCTTGAAGGCCCAACTAAAGCACATGGAAAATAAAGACAAGGTGATTGCTGGTAAATAATGTGCCTTCAACAAGAGCAACTCATTCCTGGCAAACTTATTGGCCTTTTATGGTGTTACAGCATCAGTGGATAAAGGAAGAGCAACTGACATCTACCTGGATTTGTGTTTGACACTGTCCTTCACAATATCCTGTCACCAGATAGGAGAACAATGGATCTGATGGATGGACATCTCCCTGGATAAGGAATTGACTGGATGGTCGCACACAGAGAGTTGTGGTCAGTGGCTGAATGTCCAAGTGGAGACTGCTGATGAATGGCATTCCTCACAGATCATTACTGGGACACCTTTGTAGGTGACATGCACAGTGAGATCAAGTGTACCCTCAGCAAGTTTCCAGGTCACACCAAGCTGAATGGTGAGGTTGATGCGCTTAGAGGGACCTGAATAGGCTTGAGAGGTGGGCCCATGCCAGCTTCATGAACTTCCAACAAGGTTGAGTGCAAGGCCCTGCACTTTGCTGGGGCAATCTCAAGCAGAGATAAGAATGGGCGGAGAATGGCTTGAGAGGATTTGAGAGTGTTGGTTGATGGAAAACTCAGTGTGAGCAGACAGTGTGCGCTTGCAGCCCAGGCCAACCACATCAAGGGAAGTGTGACCAACAGTCAAGGGAGGTGATTCTGTCCCCCTACTCTGTTCTCTTGAGACCCCACCTGTTATACTGCATCCAGTTCAAGGGCTTTCAACACAAGAAGGACATGGAACTGTTGGAGCGAGTCTGGAGGAGTGCCATGAAGATGATCAGAGGGCTAGAACACCTCCCCTGTCAGGGCAGTCTGAGAGAGTTGAGGCTTTTCAGCCCGGAGAAGGCTCAGAGGAGACCTTATAGTGGCCTTCCAGTATTACAAGGGGGCCTAGAGGAAAGCTGGGGAAGGACTTTTTATAAGGACATGTAGTGATAGGATGAGGGATAATGGTTTTAAATTGGAAGAGGGCAGATTTAGACTGGATATTAAGAAGAAATTCTTTACTATGAGAGTGGTGAGACACTGGAACAAGTTGCCCAGAGAGGTTGTGGGTGCTCCCTCACTAGAAGCACTCAAGGCCAGGCTGAATGGGGCTTTGGGCAGTCTGTTCTAGTGGGAAGTGTCCCTGCCTATAGCAGGGGATTGGATCTAGATGATCTTAAAGGTTCCTTCCAACCCAAGCCATTCTATGATTATCAGCAACCTACATGCATTCCTAATAATAATACAGACATGCTTATACAATAATACATATAATAATACAAATATGCAGATAACTTACTATGTTGTGGTCTAGCTCATGGATGTGTTTTATCACCTAGCTGTGACTTTCGAATAAATATTGTGATGTTTATTCTTACATGCATGTTTCTGTTGTTTTTGAGCCTAATATGATTTTTTAACTTGTGCTATTTAGCTGTTGCATGAAAATTTGACAGAAACATAAAAATTGAATATTTTTATTTAAGGTAATGCTGAGCTAACATTAGAAGATGCTGTTGAACACTACACAGGTACAATCCAAAATCGTACTTTTTTCAGTGAATTTTATCCTCAGAAAAGAATTCTCAGAAAGAAAAGAAATCTGTCATCCCAGATTGGAGCTGGTATAGCTATATGATAGCATCAGTTTATTAGTGTAATCTTAAAAAAATACAAATGGAGGTCTGGCAAAATGAGCAGAACAGTATTTTGAGGGTTAAATATTTAGGGTATTTATTTTTTAAATTGCATGGGAATATTTCTGTAGATTAAAAAAAAAAAAAGTTATTTTCAATTTGCTAAAGACTTTTGGAGGTGGTATATCTATCTGTTGGGGGAAAAAATTCATATCTTTCTTACATACAGTAAAACTTTACAACATACTGTGGATATTTTTATTTTTACTTTTTAAGAAAGACTGATGGGTATTTCCTTTACGATTTATAGGTCATTTACAGTTGATTTCATGACTTGATTATTATTATTTGTTATTATTATCTAATTATTTGATGAATCATTTTGAAGTCGTACCTAGTAATGCCAGGAAGTTTCTTATTTTTTCCCACAAAAGCTGTAAAATCTTCAGTTGCAGAGAACTCTTTGTATTATGAACTGTAACACAGTATGAAATAGTATATATTTGATTATTTTTTTTTTCCTGAATGGACTTTATTCTGAACCTTTTATTTTCTTCAAAATTCAATGAATTTTAATATTAACTTCTTTTCCTTTCTTGGAACAGAGGACAGAGAGCATGGTGTTTACGATGAACATGGTATGACCACTGTTATATTTAACTTTTATATATTGAATCATAAACCTTATTTCACTGTTGAATTATTATGAAAATCTCTCTGTGATAGAAAATGAAATTATTTTGTCCTAATTTTTTTCTTGTTGTCATATTCATCTTATAAGTTCTGTGATAAGGTATTTTTGATCTTTGATACTCCATGTGACCAGGTCAGTCAGTCTGTAACTGTGGAACAAATGTAGAGTATACATATTAGTTAAATTCCCTAACTGATCTCTTTTGTGCCTGTGTGGCATAAAATATTGAGAGCATCTCATGCCAGCCCTTCTCTCCCCGTTTTTCTTTAATGAAACCATGGTAAGTCAGCGGTAGTTCATTGTATCTGTGTAGCTCAGTATTACTGTATTGTACTCATTTTGTTCATAGCTAATAGCTCAGTAGAGATTTACTCCAATATAGTTTGATTTGGTTAATGATTTGCTAATGATTGCTAGGAGGGTTAGTACCTTCTAAGATAATGAAATTATTCAGTGTGCTTAGATACATGTTGAAGTTCTCAATTTTAAAATACACTATTATGTATCAAAGACTTACAATAAATGGCCAGCATCTTACCTATTTTCAGACATTATTTGAAGTAAAAATAATCAGTATTTTTAACCTGTTTCTTGTTCAGTTATGAAAACTATACTAGCTCTTTATTTGAAGTATAGGAGTGTAGGTGAATTATTGTAGTTGTGCAGAATGATGGTTTTATTGTTGTCATTGTTTTAAATATCTCATCTGTGTGGGTAGAAATGCAGGAATTTCAGCATTATGTTCACATTTGGTATTAGTTTTATATGTAGAATTCCCCACTGTGGGTTCCATTAAGAATTCATTTATCTGTGCAGGCCTCAAGAGTAAAGAAAGCTTTTGAGAGCTTTGCAATTAAGAAATGAATTAGATGCCTAACAGCTAAATTATTTTTAGTTTTGTCTGTGGATCAACAACATATTTTTCTTTCCCTTTAAGAACCAAAACATGAGAAAGAGACCGAGGCTCAAGATACAGGTATAGTCTATTGTATGTATGTATGTCTGTGTGTATGCATGAATATATTTACATATGGCATATATTAAAAAAAAAAATCTTTGTGTGTGGTTAAATTGCCCACAAACCTAAGAATAGAAATACAGTGAGGGGAGAAGTAGACAGTGACAAAATGCTGCATTGTTAGACATTTAGGTTGTTGACAATGCTATTACTAAATGCTCATTACTAAAGGAGTATTAATGCTCATTACTAAAGTCAGTCAGCATGAGTAATCTTTGTAAGGGTAAAGACACTTACAAAAAGATCCTTTTTAACTCACAAATGTGTTTCTAAATTTGCTCTTACTTTGCTCTTGTTTCTGGTCCTGCTTATCAGTTCCTTCATGGTTTTTTTATTGAAAAGGTTATGGGTTTGTTCACACATCCATCAGATGTAGTTGATGATGCAAAAAATGAAACTGAAAGACATGCTCAGAAAGACTAAGGAGGTTTTTTTTTCTAATGTCACCTTTTAAAGTTAGTATGTCTTAATTGTTTAGAAGGTAGTTTTTAAGTATTCACCTAATAAATACAGTAGTTCTATAGAAATACAGGAAAGAAAATTTAAGGTACTTCTTTGTTTCCACAAAATTGATAATAGTTCATACTTCCCTTTTGAAGTTTTATGTTCACAGTTGAACATCTCTGTGTACGAGCTCTGTTCATTTGTGTTATATGTAAGTTTCTTCAGTTTAGAGCTTGACTTTGTTGTTTCTCTGAATTAAATGTTTTTTAGCTGTTGAAGACCTTCCTGAGGAAGTACATGAAGCCACAGAACCAGGTATGTATTGTTATTGTGGTCTTGAAGTGCTTTTGCTATCCACTTCTTGGTTGTTTTTTGGTATTGTTTTTATTTTGTTTTGGTTTTTGTTTTTTTTTTTTGAGAGAGAGAGCTAACTATGTACTTCTGTCTTTTTACAGTTAGAGATGAAATTGTTGAAGACTTAAAAATTGAGAAAAAACTACCAGGTATGAAATTTTTATATATAAAGAAATCAAGCATTTTCCTTCCATTTATATCTCTTAATATGTTTTTTTAAAAAAGACAAGAAAATGTTCTCTATGAAGTGCTTAATGTCAAAAATATCATTAAATATGATGGTTTTTCATGACCTTAATTCAGTCAGCTTGAGGAAAGTGGTCGTCGCTTTAGTCTTAGCATAGCTAGGGATTTGCTGCTATAGTTTATTCAAGTTTTCCATTTCATAAATTGTTGTAATGGCAACCATAATTGAAATCCCTTTTTGGGAGGAGGGGGCAGAATGATAGCAGTCATTAACTAAGAGGTCTAAACTTATTTTATATGAAATGTGCTTAGGTGCTTTTGTGCTACTGATATTTTAACTTGTTTGTCCTTCAGTTTAACTTCTACTTGATACTAAAGAGACTGGGTGGTTGGTGAGGAACAGAAGCAAAATTTTAAGCATTTTGTGTAACTTTCATGTTTAAATTTATTTATAACAGTAGAAAGTAAGCATACAGAAGAAGATAATGTGGCCACTGGACCAGAGGAATCAGGTTTGTATATTATGTTTCACATGAACTTGCTACTTTATATAAATTAGATAAATACCATAGAATAGAATTCTACTGTAAAAATATATTCGCAATTTCTTTTGCCACAGAACTTGTTTTCCTTTAAGGATGGGTGTAACTGCGTTATTAGAAGCTAGCATGTTCCTTTTTTTATTTTACTTCGCTTTCTAATGTTAGTATTTTAAATGCTTAGGAAAGCGCAGTTTTAGAAGTCGAGAGTGCTCTAGCTCAGAATGACTTGTAACAATAAAAACGATCATAGTTGGTCCTAGGAACTGGAAGATTTTCTTGCCATGCTCTGTCTGCCACCTGGCAATCAGTAGTGCATACTCTGGAAAAAGAGCATAACAGAAGAAAGGGGGAATATTTCTCCAGCTTTGAGTGGCACCACTACAGAATTTGTGAGTCAGAGCATGTGTTGCCCTCTTCAGTTTCTCGTATTTGCAACAGTCAGTATTATAACTATTATGAATTCTTCTCTGGTAAATTTGACTCCCTCTCTGCATGAATAGGGAACTATGTGCAACCTTTAGCCTACTAGCAATAGCAGCAGTTGGTGACATGTCTAATTTAAACATACATCCTGAATTAAAATCAACTGAATTTTCGAGTCAAATCCATACTCAAATAGCATATTAAACCGGGAGATTTGTGCTTATGATAGTACAATTTCAGAATTTTGTTTTTAAATTTAATTTTAATTTTTTCCTAGAAAAACGTAGCTGAAGAAAATTTGTATCCCACTTCAGAAAAAGTATTATTACTCATTAGTCTTAATAGGTCACTGTTTTGAGCATAAGAGGAAAACTTTTCTGTAATCATTTTAGACTTTCTGTAAACGTTTAGAGAACTGCCCAGTTTTAGTTGTTTGTGCACTTTTCATTTACAGAAGCCCCAGTTCAAACTGAGGATTATTCAAACGATAATCTAGTGGGTAAGTGTTTAAATGTTTTCCTGTTTTTTTTTTTTTGTGGAAAAAAAAAAAAAATATATATATATATATATAGCTGCATGGTAAGTTTTGCAGACAATTTTTGGAAAGTATTGAAGGATAATCATTACTCTCGTTTTAAGTTTTTTGTGGTTATGAAGCAATAATTTTTATCTTGGCCTGGATAAATGTGAGTGATGACAAATTGAGCTATACAGAAGTATTTCAAATAAAACTGAGTAGTTTTAAAATAGAACTTATTTTAAATGATTTCAGGGAGAGCTGTATACTTTTGCTGTAAAGGTAAAAATAAAAATATCAGATTTTGAAATATGTGCGTGCTTCCTTTCCAGAGTAGCTTGTCATGGGTGATGATATTACTTCTCTGTATGTCAGTCAAATCTATTGGAGTTTGGCAATGGCTCTTTCTTCAGGCACTGGTCTGTGAACAAAGCTGGCTTTGTCATACTGTCACATTTTTCTTGATATTACCATTTTAATGAACAAAATGAGCACTTCCAGCTCTTTCATCAGGACGATAGTAATTGCCAAAACCATTTTTAGAGTAATTACCTAGGGAACCCATCTGATAGGAGGGAGTTGCTTCATTGGAAGCTTGTGTGTTGTTACATTTGGTCCACTTTTCTGGAGTTATTTGAATCATAGAATTAAGTATCACAAATCAGTAGTTGGTTCTTTTATAACTGTGGCAGTGTTGAGGGCAGCACTGAGCTGTGTCTCTCAGTGAGAAACCACAGGGATCATAATCTAGGAGCCCTGAGAGCTGTTTTAGTTCTAGTTAGCCTCAGACCACGTGATGTGGGTGGTGAGACACTGGAGCAGGTTACCTAGAGAGGTTGTGGATGCCTCCTCCCTGGAAGCATTCAAGGCCAGGCTTTGAGCAACCTGTTCTAGAGGGAGGTGTCCCTGCCTATAACAGGGGGTTGGAACTAGATGATCTTAAAGGTCCCTTCCAACGCAAACCATTCTGTAACTCTTGATGTGGTTGTTGAGCAAAGGAGTCTTTGACTACCTTTGTGCATTGGTTAATCTTTGCAGTATACAGAAGCTCTGAAGTGGTGTGATACCTAAGTGATTCTGTGAGACTTTTCTTTCCTAGCAGGGAAGGAAATTTGTATTCGATGCTTAGACATGCCAAAAGTACCTAGGGAACTGAAAGTGCAGGAGCTCTGTGTGTTCTCCCAGTACTGATCAGAAGCATGATTGGGTTTATGTTTTAATTTACATGCTGAACACTAGCTGAGGTGGTCTGAAATGCTTGTTGTAATACATATCACTGATTTGACTGTGGTGTCTTTCTAACCTGTTTATCATAATTGCTACTCATTATGTATGTGTTCACTTATAGATAGCTAATAATAAATATTTATTTTCACAATGAATGTCAAATATTTTAAACAAGGCTTATGAACAGTGTTAAGTAGTAGTTGTTTTGACAGGATTGGCAATAAGATCAGTGAATGTAGCATACGTTACATTAGTTTGTTGTGGAACTGTAGAACGAGAAAAGATGCATCAGTTTTCTTGCAGAAAATGTGGTTGCCTACAGTTAAAATAATAAGTAGGTCTTTATGAGACTATTGGAAACTTTTAACAGTAGAAATTTCTACTGCATAGTGTCAGTTATGTTGATATGAGGATATTAAGAAGAATGTGTCTTATATATGCTATTTCAAAACCAAGTTCAAACTCATTATCAGCTTGAAATCCTTGAATTTTGTTTCCATGGACCATATTTTTGTCAAAATCAAAACCTATTTATTCAGTTACTAAATAAGGCTAACAGTATCATGCTCCTGAGTCTTCCCTTATGAAGTAGAAAATGAAAATAATCTGTAGCACAAAATTTACTACAGCATGCTAACATACTGAAAGATTGTAAGTAATTTGTGTAGTTGTGTGGTAGAACTTTAGAGGCAGAAGAACAAATTGATGTATTTTGTAAAAAGCTTGTCAATACAATGCAGAAGTCAATTTATATAATATCTCTGAAAATTGAGAAAGGCAGGGTACACAATTTAAATAATTTACAATTACTGAATTTTCCTGCTATTAAAGGTTTCAGATGTGAAAGCTTGCAGGAAAACATTATTATCACAGCCTTTTCCTCTTAGGTGATGAAATTCATATGTAGTAAGGAGTCAAAAAAAATATTTTTAGTCAGAGGCTTCACTATGAACTTTTTGTTGTCAGAATTCTTTTCTCCTTTGGCAGCTTTTGATATAAATAATTTAGGATTTTTGTTTAATTGTTTTCATTTGTATGTAAATTACAGTGATTGTGTTAGAAGTAATTGGGATATATTTGGGATATAATAGGATATATCTGAAGGGAAGCATTTTCCATTTTTGGGGGATACTATTACTCTTTCTGTTTGAGTTTTTATCCCTCACATATGTAGTTCAGATTTAAAATATGTAAGGTTTTTTTCTCCCTTTCAATTGCACACTTTTCATTTACTTTTACCAGCTACTGAAATCCCTTGTGTTCAGAAGTTTCCATTTCAAAACATTGACCCTTCCTCATTCCCTGGCTTCTTTTTATACAGTACCTGTCCTTGATGATAGCCCTCCCTCCTGCCCACCCCCCCCCCCCCCCCCCCCCAAAAAAAAAAAAAGTATTTGTGACATGGCCCTGATTTTCCTTTACAAGGTTAATGCACTGTCATATGATCAGAAAAAAATTTACTGCTCAGATAAATATTTGAAAGTGTACATTTCCCACCTTCTACAGCAACTTTGTGCATATTCATTATGGTAACACCTAGAAATGACAGCTTTCTTAAAGTCTCAAACAAAGTTGCTTTTTTTTTTTTTTTTTTTTTTTTTTTTTTTTAAGATTTATTTGAATTTTTTGTTTTATAGTAAGCTATGTTTTGGTTGGTCCTTTAATATAGATTTCCCCTTATTTTTTCAGATACTTAAAGCTTCAAAAGAAAAGTCCCTACATCAGGAGGACCAGCCCTAACCATACTCTACAAAGGGGAGCAGATGGTTGTCATAGATGTTACGATGTAATTACAGAGCAGTTCAGGGTTTGGGAGCAAACACTAAGATACTGTAAATGGGTTGTAGCCAACTGTCATCTTAGTAAGCTTTTTTGTTTTTGTTTTTTTTTTTTAACACTTGGATGTTTAATTTACATTCCTATCTTGTTTTTTTTTGGGGGGGGGGGGAGGGAGGGAAGGATGGGGGAGAAGGGTCAACTTTAGTGAATTAATTAGCTTTATTTTTCTTCTGTGTTCATGGCAGAGTTGCAACTTGGAACTACATTTCATGTGTGCTGTTCAAACAATTGTTAATATTCTATTTATAATATAGCAGCAAGTACATTTTTTCAGATTTTAATATATATCTTTTGGTGTGGATTCATACAGTGTGTACAGTGCATTTTGGTGAAAGGAAACTTAAAATATTGTGAATTTTTAAATGCTTTATAACTGCTGATAATAGCATACAGCCTAAACACATTTTATAACACTAATCAGGCACACACTAAGCTGTGAATTTTGACTTGTATCTCTTTGCACTGGCATTAAGTCAACAGACACAATATAATGTTCAGGTGAAAAAAAGTCTAATATTCAAAGAAACCTTTTATATGTGAATCAGAACTTTATAGGCATTTGATTTTGATAGAAAACTGCATAATAACTCAGCAGAGAGTCAGCGTAAATTGAAACAAACCTGAATGACCAGAATCAAGTAGAATTCAGGAAATTTCTCCCATTTTCCTACTAATTTATGATTTCAAAGATGGATTTAAGAAACTTTAAGTGAAACTTAACTTTTAAGAAACTTCAGTGAATTACGGAAACTGTGGAAATTCAACCTCAGGAAAAATAGGACATCAAAATTTAAGGCCTGCAATTATAAACGTTCTTTAAACGTTACAAGGCTGAACTATAGGCTTTGAGTGATTCAGAATTTTAATATTGCAGGAGTACTCTTTACCTGTGCTGTGTTGTTGTTCCACAATTACAAAGACATATTTTATTCTTTGGCAATTTGCATGTGTTCCTTTTGGGCTCAGGAATATTGCTGTGATTTTAAGAAACTACTAAGTCTAATAAAACAGCTTAGACAAAAAAAACAAAGGTTAAGTTAAATTTTGTAACCCTAGCAGCAGTTGCCTCTTGGTTGACAGGAAGATTTTAAATTTCTGTAACACTGTTTTGAAGTCAGGTTCTCAATTACCTTTTCAGTTACGAATTTCAATAACTTCTAGTTAAAGGGACATCATTTATGCTGGCTTATTTTGTTCTGGATTTCAGTAAGATTCCATGTAGGTGAGTGTTGCATCTGATTAATAGGCACAGAAGATGTTCCAAAGTGATTTCCTCTAGACTTTTCAAGAAAGCAATAATACTCTTAGACTGTGATGTGGTTTAGGGTGGAATGTACTCATAAAATTACCTGTGATTGTGAATTGCATAGCAATAATTTTTACAAAGCCATATTTTGCGATGAAGTTTGGGAATGATTTTAGGATGGTGAATGGAGGACTTTTTATATAACAGTGGCAGCCTATTTCTAGCATTATGGGACTGTGAGAGTGTATTATGCTGTGATCAAATTTTAAGCATTTTGTAACTGGGTATGTGTTTTTTACGTGCTTCATGTTTACAAAAATATGCCAAGCTGGGCAAGGTCAAGAGAAGTATTAAGGAAAATGTTTGTCATCTGTTCTAATGTTTGGCTTTCAATAAAACACAGAAGATTATCTTTGTCTTTCTAGCGTCATTATTTTTTCCAAAGTGTAACGCATTAATGAGGATAAATATTTGTCTCAGCTAGCAACAAATATCATTCTCCAAGTTAATAATTTGATTATTCTTTTTTAAATACACTTGAAAGTAACATTTACAAAGAGAAAAATCTCATGAGCAGAAATAATTTTTATTTTTAGGTGGTTGTATGTGATAGGACTGGGCATTACTCTATCTTTTACGATTGTGTTATATTTCTTCTTCTCTACTATTTGCTATTAGGCAACTAATTTGACTTGAATTATGCCCATTGTATATAATTTCTATTTATAACTTAAAATGGATGAGAAATTACTCTACTACTCTACTCAAAAGTAGCTTGCATTTATTTTTGTCTTCAAACAGTTTGGTATTTTAATGTTGAAATTTGAGTAAATAAAGAAGATAATATCTTCCTATTTTCACATTGCTGCATTGTTTCTTGCTATATCTCAATCTATAAAACCTTGGATTCAGTTACTTTTTTTGGAAATTACAAGAGCACCAAAAAGAAAGAAAAAATTCAAGTAAAACTATACTACAATATTATACTACAATATTATTTTAAGCCGTTTTCACCATCAAAGTAAGGTAAAGATCACTGTGGAGAGAAGAAGGCAATTTGTGCAGATGTTAGTGATGAAGTTTCATAGTTCAGTATGGTGAGAGCTAACCAGATGAAATTTTTCTTTATTTTCAAAAGCAGTAATCTAGAAGAAGAATCTAGAGTAAATTAAGATCATTTTAGAAACTTTATCAAAATTGATGGCAGCTCATTTAAAAGAATGGAGATTGAAGGAAATCTAAGAGAACTGAGAGAAGTTGTTGTGGTACATAAATAGATACAGACAGCTATACATACAGGGGGTTTGGAACTAGATCTTAAAGATCTCTTCCAACGCAAACCATTCTGTGATTCTTTGTATATTGTATGAGCCTCACTTAAAGGTGAGGCTGACCAAGAAATGGGAGATGGGCATGTTTTAGAGTAATAAGCTCATATCTTGTTCTTGCTGTGATGAAAAAGAACTGGCAGAACTCACAAACATGTCAGATACAGGGGCAAATGGGTCACTAAGCATCCTAGATGGAATCAAAAGAGTTCCAGTGAGAATGTGAGTCTTAACAATAACTGAAAGTGCACAGGGAAAGTGAGTGGTTAGGTCACGTAATCTATTGTGGTTTATTATCCTGTAATGATTTCTTCGTTTGCTTTAAGTTAGCAGAATAATAGAAATACGAGTATATCAACTATTGTATCTGGAGCTGTTATTGCTCTTTAAAAAATACATGGTTTCTGATGTCATATTGACAGGCAGATACACCTTTTTATTTACCATCACATGTGCAAGAAACCTGTATTTTAGCACATCCCAAATAGTGCTGTCATTAATGTGCTGTTCGAATAATAACATCTTCAAAGCTATTTTGTAGTATGTAATTGACTCTGTAGTTTTTTTTTTTTTCCTCCTTCATTTCTCATATTACAACGAAGTTAATTCTCACTGTGCCTTGTATTGAATGTTAAAATCAGGTATACTGTCTGCATGTTGTAGTAGTAGTAGTCGGTAGCAGTTGTGTATCTGTAGTGAAGAGCGAGACAAGAATTTCTTGAGACAAGAAAATAGTTAAAGAAAAAGCCATCAGTACTCTGTAATATTTTTTGTAACATTTACTGGGAATAAGTTGAAAACTGATAACATCAGAATTATAAGGCAAGACACTTAAAAGAGTAAGACAAAGAATAAAAGATGCTAAAAGGTCAGAGAAAGAGAAGAAAAGCCTATCTCTGCACGAACTTTGTTCATGATAAACAGATACGATTTCGTTACAAGTATGCTTTTGTGCTGTAGTTGTGTTAACATCTGGTCATGAATTCAGTTGTTTACAGAACATGTGGGCTTAGTTTTTTTTAGAAGTTGAAGTATGAGAAAAGCTTCCAAGTGCCTTGGTTATTTCTGAATATGAGACCTAGGTTTCCAATTTATGTTCTGCACTTTTAAATCAAATATGTATGAAGCCAGTATTCCCAAGATTTTTTAATTAATAAACAAAATACCTCTTGCAAAATAAGTTTGTATCCTATGTGTAACATTTAAATCTGCAAAATATCTTAAGGGAAACATTCATAAAATATCCTTTGACAGCAGGAATTATGCAATAACTGAAGCATCTGCAGAGAAAGACCTATGTAACCACAGTTCAGTCAGTACACTATGCTTTAATTATTTCTTTAAAATAAATTAGTCTGGTTGGCCCAATCTTATTTTGGGTTGAAACTGTAATTATATTCTAACTCTTTCTTATTGTAAACTGTTAAAATAAATTTACTTAAATGGAATTATATTTTTAATATTCTAGGAAAAGGTGAAACAGAGATTGAGCAAGACAAAATGGAAAAAGGTGAGTCTAAAACATTCTACTCTTCTGGATTCTAAAATCTCTGCTTTCTGAGGTAACTGATTTAAATTAGATTATATGATAGTGATGCTTCTAGATATGTCAGGAGTGCCTGACCTTTTGGCTTGCCTGGGCCCCATCGAGTGAAGAGGAATTGTCTTGGGCCACGTATGTGTCAGTTGACTAACTGCTCTGAGACTAACGTGGCTTATTTGTTTTCATGGAAACTACAAGGGATGGAAAGAGCTGGCATTGCACTGTGCCTTCCCAGTGTCCTGGTTTCAGTTCAGGCAACGTTAGTAGCACAGTGTTGGTTTGGTTATTGCTGAGCAATGAGTGCGCTCTAGGGGCTGGGCTGCTTGGAGGGGTGGAGCTGCTGCCTTAACAATACAGGACAGTCGGTGCTGGCATGGAGAGTCATGCCAAACTGTGGAACAGATCTGCCTACCTTATGTACATAAATTGGTTTTAAGTATACAGTGTGCACCTGTTGTAAGTAAACACATAGTCATCTTGAACTTACAGTCATGTTGTTCCCCTTTTATAAAGTCATAGACTGCTATTAAAAACTTCTGCTGTCTCAACTGGAAAGCTGCAATGTCCTAATCCCAGTGTGACATTCCAGAGGTTGTAGCTACACCATGCAGCTCAGATATCTGTGAATGAGAGGTGAGGGGCTGTCAGAGCCTGCAAGACCCATTCAGTCTGTTGTGCCACTTGTCTGAGGTAAATACGAGCAACCTGTGAGTGACAGCACAGATGGGATGTACTGTCACATAACCTGAATTATTGTAGTTTTATCTACATTAATGGCTGATGGATTACAGGTCTAAAACAATGCAGCTGTGGTGAAGGGCAGTTGTATCCATCTTTGCGTGCAAGACAGACTCAGTGGAGGTGAATCTGTAGATGCTTTATAAAGAGAAGGTAGCACTGAAATCAATTTCAGCTCTGTGTTATACAATAAGGGTTTTTGTCTTGCCTGGTAGGAATATACAGAGGCAGTTTTTGTGGAAAAGTGAGTAATGCTGAGAGCACTGCAAGTCTTTTCTTCCCACATTTCTTTGCACAACCTCTGTGCTTCAGCTCAAGGTTTGCATCTCTCCCTAGTTATACCAACTGACCACAGACAAAAACCTTAAGGGCTGTGCATGCATCCTTCTCACTCAGGTAAGGCCCTCAGAATAGTACCTGCCACAGGTGGTTCCTTCTAAATGAAGGTAAAGGGACTCTGCTGGTGCCTGCTGCTCCTTTTTCAATCCTTTCTCGTTTTTTATATGTGACTAAGAATTCAGTTTCTCTGATCTTTTGATAAGGTTTTTTTGGATTTGTGTGCTTGTATTTTGAATGGTAAGCCATTTTAATGTTTCATTGGAATATTAAATATGCCAAATGCAAGCATGTTAAAACAAAAGCTTACAATTAGAAGGTTTATTTGGGAAACAATGCCGTGATATCAGCATTTCCAATCACAGAATAATAGATTTGGCAGAGGCACATCTTTCCCCCTTGACAGTAGGAGAAAACACTGGGATAGCTTTATTGACCTATTAGACCTGTAGACAAGAAAATATGTAATAGTTGTCTAGTACAGGTGAAAAAGCATTCACAGGTAAAAATATTACCTCGTTTAAGGAAATGACAAATGGAGAATTGCTATTATCCAACATGATTAGTCAGAATTGGTGAGACACCATTATTACTTGAAAGTATGACAAAATGAAGCCACTTTCCTCCTGAACTCTGCTGTGGTTTTGTTTCTTTGTAAACACTTCACCACTAAATAAATGTGTCTTTTGAACCATGCTATTGCAGATTACAGGGTTGTTCTAAGTGGGAAAGAAAGCCAGCTTTGTTTTTTGTCTGAATTGACTAAATTATGCATCCCAGAGGGAAATCACAGGAGCAACCAAATCTTAAATGAAATTTATTTGTAGCTAAAGTGGTTGTGTTAGTTTTCACAAGTATAATGTTGTTTAATTGCTTAATGGAAAGTGTCAAGGTAACTGAGCCAAAAAAAAAAAAAAAAAAAAGTTTTAAAAAACTATAATTGGATTGGTTTATTTTCTATTTCCCTGATAAGATGAAACAGTAAATTTATAAGAGATGCATTTATAAATATGGTGCTGTAGCTGCCTGGCATATGTAGAAAACTTGGATCTGTGGAATCAGGAACTTACAAAATCATATTTAGCTTATTTTGAGAGATTGTTTTAGTGATTCTGACAGAGCTCAGAGATTTATATACAAGTTTGCATTTGCATTTTAATGTTTGTACATACAAACTCCAGAAGGCCTTCTGTGACAAAAGCTAGTTACAGATTTGAGTAGATCTTAGATCATTAATAGTTCATTTTATGTGTGTAACACATGCATACATGTATGCTTATCTTAAACATTTTTCAGTCCTTTGCTAGTGAAATGTTTTAGTTTCTGTAAATTTAAATGTTCTTTCATCAAATTTATTGAATTTCTAAGTTTTACCTTCCTGATACTGAGAAAGAGATGAACTTTCATAGTAAGTTCCTACTATATGAATCTAAGAAAATATCAAGCTGGGCTTTCAGAAAGCTTGATGATACTGAATGTTCATTATAGGAGAATTTGTTCTATAACATGCTATATTGATTTCTTTTTTTATTATTTTAATTGATACAGAAGACATAGAAAAAAGTAAGGTTGTCTTGCAAACCCTTTTAAGTGCTGTTTGTCAGGATTTAAAGGTATACAAGAATTAAAAAGACTTTATCATCCCCTACTTGTTCTACTTGCTGCTTGCTATCTTCCCTACATTGATTCTGATTAGTAATAAATTTGGATTCAGATCCACATTTAGAGACAATGCTAAATCATGTCCTTCAATTCCTTTACCCTCATATAAAGGCTCTGTGTTTATGTGAACAGTTAATATATACAATATTATGAAAACGTACATGGCAAGGGAGCTGATTATTTTAGGTACTTACCTATCTGTGACAAGGAAGAAAAATCCGTTATCCAGAATGAGAAATCAGTACTTGTTGCTATCTTAAAGAATGAAATAAATATTTTTTTCTAGGCTTTCTGCCAGCAGAAATAAATTTTGCCTTCTAATTTCTGTGTTAGTCAAAACTCCTCTTGAAACTTCTCTAAATAAATAAATAAATGCATTTGTAGTATGCTACTACTTCAAGTTATCTCTGTTCAATTAAATTGAGAAGGATTGTTTGTCTTCTCCATGAAAATGTCATATTTTATATTAAGGAATTGAAAGGCTTGGATGTTCCAGATGAGCCTGAAAAAATTATTCCTTAAAATACTTCGAAGATATACATCCTGAATTGAAGTATATCACAAATGTACTATACCAATTTCCATACGGTCTAGGTTTAGTTGCATTTTATCACATGACTGTTAAATCTACCTTTTCAGCAGGATACGTAGGATCCCACTGATGCCAGTAGAGTTCTAACCTGTGTGGCTTGTGGAGTATAGGGTGCTATTCTTCTTGCTAAACTTTTGCTGCTGGGTTAGATGAAGTATACCCTCAACTCCATTAACAACCTTTACCAGGGCCTGCACATTTAACTGACCTCCAGCATTGTCAGCTTGTTAGATGTAAGCTCCGTCATTAAGGGTGTGTATACTTTCTATTTATTTACTTAGATATTTAATTATAGCTTGCATCAAATATGAGCTGTTTGCAGAAAGTAAACTTTTATAGAAGTGCACTTTTCAAAGTCCAAAGTGCTGCATAACACTATGCTAAGTTAAATGCACAGAACACTATACGTGTGTAGGACATTAGTGTGTGGTGTTGTATAGGAAGTCACTAAGTACTATTCTTGATCTAGTCAAATAGTTGTTTGATCATCTTTGAATGAAGCCAAGTGACTTCATGGTAAAAGGGAGCAGTGAATGGTGGCAATACATGCCAAAAATAAAATTCACAATTCTGCAGTTGTTTCTTATGATAGACATTATGTAACCAGCAGCCATTTCAGACTGAAAACCCTGTAGAATACTTCTTACTGTGAGCAAAACTGTTCTGGAATAACTGCAGTTGAAGATTTATTATAGTCATTCCACAGCTTTATTAGTCCCTAAAATGCCTCAGTTTTTTATTGTCGGATTGCTTTCCCAGATAAATTGATTACAGACATTTTGCCTGTTCTACTAGCACAGTTTAGAAAGATCTTTTAATTATTGTAGCGCTGCTGGCTTTAAGCTGTCTAGATGCACATATTGGGTTTTATACCTTTTGAAGTTTTCACTTGTAGAGACCCATAAAATAAGTGGATCACTTACGCTATCTGTAACCTACCTAATAAGCTTCAGAGACACCAGAATAATGACAAGAGATTGTCATCTCATCAGATTATTCTCTCACTCCCTGTCCCTGTGAGGCTCAGTACAACTGCAAAAGCTAATTTAGCTAATGACCAGGGCCAAGCATGAGGAAGGAAGACAGATGTATAGGCAGACTTTTAATTTTAGGTAGAAGTGTACATCTTTCAGCCCATAACTGGAACTTTGAACCTTGGATTAGGAAGGTAGGAATGTCTGGGAAGAGAGAGCCGAGGCATTAGTAAAACAGAAGGTCAGAAAATCTATTGAAAAACTTGTGCTGGGCCTAATCTGTAACACTTTCTTTTAAGTGGCTATCTGCACGTTACTAAGAGAGGTATTGCTGATTTTATATCACAGCAGGAATAGATGTTTAGAAAAGAAAACCTTTGCAAATGGCTTTTTTAGTTTTTGACAAATTAAGATGGTGAATTGGCAGGAGTAGCCTTTACTACTTGCTCTCTGTTAAAATGCCACATGCATGACATATCTTCAGGAGAAAAAACAGTATGTTAAACATGAAAGATAATCATGATAGTATTCAACCTTTTTGTCCCATTCTGGCTAATAATGTTTTGAGATGTAAGGCTGAACTCTGAGTTCAGTTGTGTTCACTCCTTCTGGATAACAAGGTTTTTCTGACCCTGACTAATTATTTAGTGATTCAGGTGAACATGTGAAATGGAGATCTGACTTTTTTTTCCCTTCTGTGAAGAGGCTAGAAGAGGATTCATTTAATCCATTTCAGAACTATTATTGTCAATAATTTCTGATGTAATATTTATACGAGTTTGTTCTGTAACTTAGAGCTAGAAGTAATCAATTTTTTGCCGTGTAGTAGTCATCATCACTCTTTTTTTCTGTTATTCCTATGTAATTATATTGCTTTGAATGCATTTACCACACTAGAGTAATTCAATTACCTGGCATTTTACATCAATTTCAAGCCTTATGTTCTGCTTAGTTACATAGGAACATGAAGTCCTTGGATGCTTTTAAGACATTTGTCTAAAAATTCTCAAAAAGTTTCATGTCTTGATTCTTTACACAAATTTTTCGATTTAATATTTGAAAGGATTAAAAAATTATACTTCCATTGTAATTATGTGAATAAAATCAACATCAAAGCTGCAGAAATATTTGTCTGATATGCTACTTATTTGGATAACTAAAGAGCAAAAAATGGATCTGCTTCAGATGGAGATTTACAGAACTTGAATGAAGTGAATTGCATAATCCATTCTAGATCTTCAGACCTCAGCAGGATTTCCTCTGATACAGTTTCTTCTCTGCAATGAAAAAAACTTTCTGTAAGTTCAGGTACTGAAATGAATCACAGAATGTCTTGGGTTCAAAGGAACTTGAAGATCAAGTTCCAACCCCTCTGCTACAGGCAAGGTTACCAAGCACTAGATCAGTTGTCACAGGGCACCATCCAACCTGGCCATGAACACCTCCAAAGGCAGGGCACCCACAACTGATCTGAGCAGCCTGTGCCAGTACCTCACCACCGCCTCTGTGAAAAATTTCCCCCTGATATCTAATCTATACCTACCCTCCTTTAGTTTATGATTCCCTTTTGTCCTATTACCATCAACAAGAACTTCATCTCTTGCTGCCTAGTGGCCTTCTCAACCGTGTGCGTCATTCCTGGCAGATGCTTATGCAGTCTTTTCTTAAAAATTTCCAGTGATGAAAATTCCACACCTACCCTCAGAAATCTGTTCCAGTGCACTTACAGATACTACTTCCAGATTTTCAAATCCAGTTTTCTATTGTACCGATGTCAAGCCTTTTATTCCATTGTGTGATGGATGAAAATAATAAATTACGTAGCTACTTTTTATGGGTGGTATGTACCCTTCTTCCAGTGAGGCAAATCACTCCTAGTTTTTTCCCCCACCTTGTTTTTGATCTGTTGTAAAATGATGTGGAAATGTTGTAAAACAGACAGAAAATTTGCTCCCCACCTCCGACAATTAAACACAAAATATTTTTAAACAATTCTTCAAAAATTAGTCGTTCATTCACCATTAATCACTTAGTTACTTTTGCTAATTCTGCTCTTGGTGCCTTAGAGTATCTGAAGTGCATTCGTTATTTTTCAAATGATATTTATCTATCCTTTATAGAGAAGAATTGTCTTTGTTTTTGGTGATGAAAGTGCCTTTCAGTTTAAAACTATGGGCATATTTTGTTTTTAGTCTTCATATATGGAAACCATCACATAAAATGTAGTATTTCGCTATCCTTCATTTGATAACATTGCAGACTGTTAACTTATCACCTTGAAAATATTTTCCATCTGTTGTAGTTTTCTCTTTGCTTTGCTTTCTTCTTCCCTACGTCCTAATAGAGGAGGGAGATAATGGGGTTGCTTGTCAGCGCTGCCCATTGTTTATACTCCAGTGGGAAGAAGAAGCACGTGATGAGTCTTTTTCCTAGATTACGGTTGTTAAAGTGGAAACTGTTTTTTCTGAGGGAATCTTCAGCAGTTCCATGACAGCAATCTTAGGTAGCAAGCGTACGCTTACCTCCAAGGCCGTTACTGGAAACTTTCAGTATTCTCACCAGACCATAGTATGATAAATATGAAAGCATTATCCCCATTTCAGTGCTTAACCGGATTTGGATCAGCCTAGCAGTTGTATGATTGTGCATTTCTTCATATATATGATTAAATCTGTAAATTACTGAAGAAAAGCTGCATGGTTTTTTTTTCCTCTGAAAGCATGTAAGTTCATTTCTTCGTAACGCTGAGTTTAATATACTGGATCACATCTGCTAAAGGATTATTACACTAGAAGGAGGCAATGTATAATTTATTAAAATACCCCTGCAGGGAGATAGCAGGCTATCTGCTTAATAGAGGGGAATGCTTGATGGTTATACTGAAAGCTCCCAGGTGAATGCTTTAACATAAAAGTGGAATGAGTAGATGAAAATAATTGCTCATTATATAATGTTAGCTGTGTTATATTAGTGCCTAGCAGCTGAATAATATTTACATTAGCAGCTCCTTTCCGGCTTTTCACATTGGTCTCCTGCTGGTCTAAAGTTGATATAAAATTGTAGTGAAGATGGGAAAATAAAGCTTCTTGGTAATGGGGGTTGACTAAAAGATTCTTTCCATGTGTCACCAAAACTGGACATGAGAGAAAAGATGTCATTTCTTTGGCAAAAGATTTCTAAGAGTTTGCATTTGCTCTTTCTTCTGAGCTGTTTGTCTCATATTCTTGTAAACTCAAAGCGGAAAACACAGTTCTGCAGTCAGTAAGTTTCTCCTTGGGGGTGGAGGGGGGAGAGCTTCTTTCCATTGCCTCACAGAAACCTCGCTGCTGCCATGCTTGAGCTTGAGAAGGATCAAGCAGCTGGACATCTTTCTGTCAACACTGAAAGTTAGAGAGGTGACCAACAGCTGTTCTTTCTTATTAAATACAAGATTTCTGAACAGCTGGCCACTTTTAGATAAAGGTTTTTATTCATACTGCAGGAACTGAGAATTGACTTTTTTTTGTTTGTTCTTTCACATAGTTTCTCATATGTACAGCCTCATACTTAGGGAACAATATCTGAATGCTTGGTGGTGATGTTCAGCTGGATGTCTCCTAGATTATGCAGTCAGTGGAATTGAAATGTCTCAGTTTTCTTTCTAACAGCAAACCACATTTTCTATGAGCTCAAGCAACCTAAAAAGCTCTTAGGGAGTCTTGATTTTAATGGCTTTTAGGGCTACTACTCCTAAGTTCATTCACAATTACTTTTGAGAAAGTCAGATCTTGGTTTCAAGATACCATTGCTATTTCTGAGGTGGAATATTTTTAGGAAAAAAAAGTTATTTTCTGTCCTAATGATGTTATGTCAGAAGCTTCTGCCCATAACTGTTAGTCTGTTTGGGTCCTGGGGTGGAGGAATCCTTGTTTGCATAATGAGAGCTAGTTCTTGTGAACTGTGCAGCACTCAAGAGAAAGTTTCTCTTCTATCATCTTGTTTCCATGATAATTACATTCCTTAAGTACATCATTCTGTGCCTGGCTAGAAATACTTGATTTCAAGTGTAAGGTGCAGTGAAAATTTAAAGTGGTTAGTGGAGCAAACTGAGTACTTTAAAGTGAACTATGCAATGGTTTACTGTGAAAAAAGAATGATCTCTGGTATATCATTTATTTTCTTACTTTCCTGGTTGCTAATCCATTGGAAAATTTCAATGTCTCCTATTATTGCAAGGATCAATGGAGATATAACTATGCTAATGTATCTCTTCTTTATTATTTTTACTTTATAGAACCTGAAACATTTTTATATTTAAAGCTTTGTACAATCTTTGTGAATAAGCAAATGAAATTTAGTAGGACAGCTTCAACCTTCACAGAATCACAGAATCACAAGGTTGGAAACGACCTGCAAGATCATCTAGTCCAACCACCCTCCCATTCCTATCAGTGCCACAAGCTACTAAACCATCTCTCGTAGCTCCTCATCCAGGCACCTCTTGAACACCACCAGGGACGGCAACTCCATCACCTCCCTGGGCAGCCATTCCAATGCCTGACCACCCCTTGAGAGAAAAAGTTTCTCCTAATATCCAACCTAAACCTCCTCTGGTATGACTTCTTGCCATTTCCTCAGGTCCTACTATTTGCCTGGGAGAAGAGGCCAGACCCTTTTGCACCACAACCTCCCTTCAGGAGGTTGTAGAGTGCAATGAGGTCCCCCCTGAGCCTCCTCTTCTCCAGACTGAACAATCCCAGCTCCCTCAGCCACTCCTCATAAGACTTGTGCTCCAGACCCCTCACCAGTTTCGTTGCCCTTCTCTAGACACGTTCCAGGGCCTCAATGTCTTTCTTGTAGTGAGGGGCCCAAAACTGAACACAGTACTCGAGGTGCGGCCTCACCAGAGCTGAGCACAGGGGGACGATCACCTCCCTGCTCCTGCTGGCCACACTATTTCTAATGCAGGGCAGGATGCCGTTGGCTCTCTTGTCCACCTGGGCACACTGTCAGCTCATGTTCAGCCGAGCATCAACCAACACCCCAAGGTCCCTTTCCTCTTCACAATCATCCAACCACTCATCCCCAAGCCTATAACGCTGCATGGGATTGTTGTGGCCAAAATGCAGAACCCGACGCTTGGCCTTGTTAAACCTCATCCCATTCACCTCAGCCCAGCAATCCAGCTTATCTAGATCCTTCTGCAGGGCTTCCCTGCCCTCAGGCAGATCGACAACTTGTCAAAATACTTTGTAGTGTGCATCCGAAGTATTTGCTACAGGATTGCAGCAGTGTTGTGATGTTAATCTGTATGGTGTTTGGTTTTAGCATTACATGTACCAGTTACGACATTCGCTGTTTAAAGGGAGTTGGAGCACATGATTTCTTTTAATTCACTGTTCTGAGTAATTCTGTGATTGCTGTCAATTCCCTTAATTGCTTTAGATAAATAGGTACATGTAGTCACAACTTTATCAGGACGTGCTGATCATTTTTAAATGTATTTTTCAAAATACCCTACAAATGTGAAGAAATTACATTGTTTGTTCAGTTCTTCTTTTGGAAAAAGATGAAAAATGCTTTTATCAAAAACTCACTTGCAGAGAGTTATTCAGTCTGAATGACTGACAGTTACTTTTCATACATGATTTTGTGATTTTAATAAATAAGAAATCAGCTCCTTCTCAGTGTATTTTGAAGCCGCCTTATTTGAAGATACATGCCCTAACGCACACTGTTAGTTTCGAGTTAAAGCTGATCAGTACAATTGCTGTGAAGTATGAAAGAAGTAACAAACTGTATATTTTTAATTTCTTTCCAGTTAAAAAGAAGAAGAAGCCGAAGCTCTTAAACAAGTTTGATAAAAGCATTAAAGCCGAATTAGATGCTGCAGAAAAATTACGTAAAAAAGTAAGTTTTGAATGTTTCACTCAGAGTCTAAATGGGGGGCGTGAATAACAGCTAACTTAAGAAGAAAACAAAATGGAGAATTACTTCTAGATTACATTTTGTATAACTTTCTTTGAATTTAAATGTTTGGTGACCGTTGGTACCTCAAGTCTAATTTCTGTCAGATAGTTTATATTTTTCAAATGATGTATATGTCCAGTCATGTGTTTCCTCACTTTTAACCATGAAAACATACCTTAACTGTTGAATTCATATTATTAGTAGGTGTTTAAATTAGCCACATGGATGTGGGTTACATCTATCACTGTGGTCAGCTTTTATTAGAGAACTTAGATAACGGAAGTATGTTAGTATGACTCCCTTGGTATGGGTTCGTGTGCTTCATGAGCATTAGGTGAAAACCTTGTCAGAAGTGTTGTTTTTGATGGACTTTTGCATTCATCATAGGAATATCTCTGCTGCCGTATAGCTTAGAGCATTGAGGCAGAAACATCTGCTTCACACCAGTTGCAAAGACCGTAACATCAGGTCATTCAATTTCAATAGCTTAAAAACTTGAACAAAGAGTGTGGAGAACAACTGCAGGTCTTTGTTCTGCCATTTTGGTCTCTTCAGAGAACAGAACAATGAGGAAATATGCCACTCAGCACAGTGCAGTAAAAAATTAAAAGCATTCTAATCATTGCAAGTATAGATGAGTCTTGATTTTTCAGAAGACTGACTGCAGATTTTGATTTACTTTGCCATCCATGCAGCCCCACAGGGGCTGCAAAACTGTGGCAGGGCTATTGTACACAAAGCACTAGCATCATGCTGCTTCTACTGCTGCTCTTCACTGGGGACCTTGATTACGTGTTGAAATACAAAAATTCAAAACATTTACATGCTTATTTTGATTTTCTGATGAGCCTATGGGTATCAATTTGCTGACTGTTTTTCTGTATTTGTCTCATGGTGAGTTGCAAACAATCATGCTTTCTTGTAGGAAACAGGGTAAATATAATGACAATGTAGAATCATAGAATGGCCTGGGTTGAAAAGGACCACAGTGATCATCTAGTTTCAAGCCCCCTGCTACATGCAGGATCACCAACCACCAGACCAGGCTGCCCAGAGCCACATCCAGCCTGGCCTTGAATGCCTCCAAGGATGGGGCATCCACAACCTCCTTGGGCCAACCTGCTCCAGTGTGTCACCACCCGCTGTGTGAAATACTTCCTCCTAAAACTCAGATGTATGTAATATTTGAGGATAGCAGGGCAATGATGTATAATAATCACTCATTCGTAAAGCTGTAAGGTTTGGATGTGGCAGCAAGATCTGATGCCAGATTTTGCCAACAGTGCTTAGTTTCTGTTTAGAAGTGCCATTCATTCTTCTCAACTTCCACCCTAGTTTGCTAGTCAGCATCAGCCATGAAATTACTATAGTTGTGTGTGAAATTTGTATGGAACAGGGAGGAGACGCAGAGCTCATGTGGAGTCCTGAGGGATGTACTTGTTCAAAACATTCAGAGGAAACATCCATATGCTGATGGCTCTATCCTATTTTCCAGAGAACGACAGTTATGGTACAGCCAGTCATATGAGATATCTGGAGATTAAATTTCTATCTGTATATAAAACTTTTTTCTGTATGTTGCACTCAGTTTGGAATTTGTTATTATCCATAGAATCTTTATATTTTAATATAGACAGGTTGTTGTCTTCTGACATTTCTTCCAGTCAACAAAAGTAAAATACAGTAAAAAATTTATTAGCTTTAACCATGGGAAGTAAGTGTTACCACTTTGTAAGTAATGGCAGTGGTTTCTCTTAAACAACAAAGTAATCCCAACAAAAATATAAGTGAAAATTGTTTTTCACAGATTCACAGTCTGAATTTTGTATATTTTTTGTTTCAACTTGGGGAAACTCATTTGCTATTAGGCCATGCATCCTTCAGCATCTTTGTTAGATGTAAATGCTGATAAAATTATTTGCCTTCCAGGGAAAAGTTGAAGAAGCTCTAAGAGCTTTTGAAGCACTGGTAAATCAATACCCAGAAAGCCCCCGAGCAAGATATGGAAAAGCACAGGTACATAAATGAATGAATTAGAAGTCATAAATGTTTTATAGGTGAACCATAAATATTTTCTAATGATAGAACTCTAGATTCCATTCAGATTTCATTTTCTTAAGGAAAAACATTACATGATCTGTCAAACTGTGCCCGTTCCAGTATTCTGTCCTTCCCCAGTTAGTTCATAAGCTTTTGTTTAACTTTAGTCTAGAGGCAAGCATTGTCAATAACACAAAAGTAAGATGCGAAGTTTCTGTAGAGTGGTAAAGAATATATAAAGGATAAAGAACAACAACAAAAAAAATCCAGACAAGGGGGCTTAATTATCTTGTGGAGAAGGTTGCTGTGTTTTAGATGTTCTTCTCTCCACCCTACTCACACACAGAAAGGGGAAAAAAAAAACCAAACCAACACATTAGCAAATAAGCTCTGCCTTTATAATGCTGTTTTTGAGCCATGTTGAGTTGTCTCAGAGGGAAAAATTCTGACTTGAGACAGCTGCTCTGAGACCACCCTGCAGTCCCCTCCCTAGTCAAAACCTTGCCACATAGACATAACACAAGAAGTAATGGACTAAAAAGAGTTATGCTTTTAAGACTTACCTAATTAATGAATCTGTTTATTACATCTAAGAAAATACAGTTCCTGTCCTCATAAGTTCACTGCTTTTAGGGAGGAGGACAGATCATATAAGCCAGCTTTTTAAGAGTTCTTCCCAGTGACACAACTGCATTCATCCTTTTACACCAATTCATAGTCACCATCTACCACTTTAATAAAGATGAGACGGACCTTCAGATCATGATCTGAAGTCATAATGAGCAGGCATTTTTTGGGAGCCCTGGAGTTTGCTACAGGAGCACTTTGCCTTGTCTGTGAACCATGAACCAGAATTATATGTTAATTTTGAAGATTCTAGATTTAATAAAGCATGGAGATTCACTTTTCTCCATCTTTTAATAGCTTTATATGTCAACTGTTTTTCCCTCAAATTAATATTTTTAGAAATTTGAGTAATCCTTGTTTTAATGCCTGAACTACATGTAGGCCAGATGAAAAACATTCTAAAGAAATAGTTGAAATATTTAGGGCTGAAGAGTGGACATATCTTAAGCCTCTTTATAATGACGTATAGCATATATATCGGTGAGTTTAATCAGATGTTACATTGAAAATGTTTGATTTTTTTTTCCTTAGTTTTTACTATTCTTTACCCTGCAATTACCTAAAAAAGGAAAAACAAATGTACTAGTGAACATATATCAGAAAAATAAATAATCTCATAATTTATTTGTGAGGATTATTTGAAAGTAACTGAACAGGTATTGGACCAAGGAACTGTGTTTTATGGTATTCTCCATACTCAATTTCAAAAAAGCCTGAGGAAAGAAAGTAATGGGCAGAAGTGCAAAGATTCCAGATATTAGCTGCTTACTACAACTAACACAGATGAAGTTGTTTAAATTAATGTGTGATCGATACAACGGTGGATTGAGCAATAAGAGCTTCAGTTTCATCAGTGCTTGTGATGCATCTACACCTTGTTCTGCTAATTGACTTCAGCCAATAAAAATAGAAGCATTTAGGAAGAATGATTTAATCACATGAAAATGCATACTTTTGAATAAATAATGCAAAACAATTCATTAAAAATTCATGACTTGAGATGTAGCTGTGGAAACAAATTATAAAAATAACATTCCACAGGTGACATCAGTAGGGGTTCCCACTGGCTTTACTGAAGCTGTACTTTCACAGTAGAAATCTCATATATCCTTTGGCCTGCTCCTGAACTTAATGAAGTAATTTAAGTAAGAGTTATGTGATAGGTATTATTTCAAGATATGCAAAAGTAAAGTAAATTCTACATTATTTTTTCTAAGAAAGACTGAAACTAAATTTGTCACAATATATGAAAGAAATATTTGTTGGTGTCTTTTGATCTGCGTGCTACTGTTAGCATGAGACTTAATTTGAAATTAATCTGGCAACAGTTTACATTTCTTCCACACTGTTACAGATAACAAAATTGTTTTGAAAAATAACGTATTATTATGTGTTCTGATAATAATTTTGTAATTCTCTTTAGTCAGAAGATGACTTAGCTGAGAAAATGAGAAGTAATGAGATGCTGCAAAAAGCCATCAACACCTATGATGAGGTGGTTAGTCTGCCAAATGTCCCTTCAGATCTGATAAAACTGAGCTTGAAACGAGAAGCTGACAGGCAGCAGTTCCTTGGTAAGATTTGTGGATGGTGTAAAAATTGTGAATGTTGTGTGACTTAAGAAGATCACGAAGGGTTTCACAGCAAAAATTCAATTGAATTGTCATTGGAATAAATGAAAAATCTTTAATAACTCTTAAAAATTTTGCTATAACCTAGTGTCTATTGCTTTTCTAACAAAGGTGCCTTACAGACAGCAGTGCACAGGATGCCAAGCAAGGCTATGAAAGGAGATGGTTTAAAAATAAATAAATAAATAAATAAAATGTTGTGTAAAAGAAAAAAAAAAATCATATTCTACTCAGTTTGATGGAAACCTCAGGGAAATAAATGGCATACATGAAGTAAACGTACCCCAAATAAACTTATAGTAAACATAGAGAACAACAGAATTGAACTGGGGGATAATGTTTTAATTCATAAAGTATTCCTTCTTTTGACAGTTTGGAAAGTCTTGTTTTTCAAGGAAGTTGAATTGATAGTATATTGTATAACCTAAAGAAGATATAATAAAAGTATAAAAGTGTATTTATGCAGTTTTATAAAACTAAAAAAAAAAAGTCTGTGGAAATTGTTAACGTGCTATCAGGAATTGTAATTGTATATCTTTGCCATCACAAAATTTCACATTATGTTTGCTAACATTACTTGAGTTGGCTCATTATTTATTCTCAGACTGAATTATGAGTGGCAATGACGCTTAGGCCAAAAATTGTGAAACATTGTGAATCTCCATACCTGATGTTCTTAATCCCACTTTAAAAAATGTAAATAGTGAAACAACTAGCTAATGGATTGAAAAAGAAAACTATTTTTGCTATTTAACAGTGACAACTCAATACAAGTAGAGCAGGATTATATTCATTACTTCTGGAGATTACTTACAGCAACCTTTTAAGGCACTAGATTGTCTTAAATAGGTGGATTATTATGCAAGATGATTATGCATCCCTTTCTTGCTTTCAGTAGATTAGACTTTGCCTACTGATACTTGAATTTCATGTTTTTCTCACATATTTAGTTTACAATGCTGTTTTCTCTTAAGAAAAAAAATTAATGGACTTGATCCTGATGATCACAATATCATCAACAAGATTTCTAAAGCATGAATCTTTCAGTGATTCTGTGTCAGAGGCAAAGGGATATCCATTGTGACCTCTCTGCAGTTTTCAGTGTGTCAGTTTTGGATGTCCAGATGTATATCAAAAAGCTGCCTGTTGAGAATACTTTAATACTAGAATGTCTCATTTTAATAATGAGCCAGATTTGTTTTATGTTAATCAGAGAGTGAAAATCTGAAACTGGAATGCTGAGAACGAAGTCCTAAAACAATGAATGAAAAAAATCCATCTGAAAGTTTAGATCTCAATTCTGTGATGTACAAGAACTTTTTATCAGAGCATGAAGCACAACAGACTTCAGTGGGATAAGAGATCTGTTCCTGTGGACTGGGTTTTAATGTCAACTTGTTTCGATGTTGCTATTCTTCAGTAAGATCTCATTTAGGAAGTTGATGAATCATATATTCAGTTTCATACGTGTGAAGCATGATTGCTTTCAGTGGAACAGCTGAGCATTTCAAAATGTGTTTAGTTACTTCAGTTAATTAAGACAAAGTTTATTTTGATATGTTTATCGGGTTTTATTAAGTGCTTTGTTATCTATGTATGAAAGAGCAAACGGAGCTTAATGTTAGAGCTACACTGTGAACTGTTCTCCACTAGAGGCTACCATAACACTGCATGATACGCATTCTAGTGATTTCCTAAAATATTCCTTGTACAACTACGCTTGCTGTGGCAACCAAGCAGCTGAATATATTCCTGTCTGCATAAGCTTTTTGTGAAGTTCTGCCCCGTGATCTCTAGTGAAAATGGAACATCTGGGTCTGATTTGTGTTTTCTTAGATGTTGTGTATCTTACTGCTATTACTTGTATCCACTGTTGTAATGAAGCCTTGTTCAATCAAATTAGGTCGTATGAGAAGTTCCCTGATTACTCTACAGAAATTAGTTCATCTGTTTCCCAGTGATACATCATTCAAGAATGACCTTGGCGTCGGTTACCTCTTGATGGGAGATAACAGCAATGCCAAGCAAGTGTATGAAGAGGTGAGCATCCATTCCAGTTGAGGAAAAAAAGATTCAGATTCATAAGTTCATTTTAAAGATTGCCTGCTTTTAACTTCTTTAGCGGTGAAACATTTTGCATGTCTGTTTTTGAAGGATTAACATTGATGAGATTTATTTATTTTACCATCCATTTCCTGTTTTCTGGATTGCATTCAGACTTCCAGATACCATCATACTAAATGTTTTTTTCCTCACAAACAGAGAAACATACTTAATAATCCTTGGTTTCTTATGCTTTCTAATAGGCAGATTTGGAATGTATTGACAACATAGGTAGATGTTACTTATATCTGGAAAACATGGAAAGCAGAAATAAGCTTGTTTCTTTGCAGGAATGGTGTCTTTATTCATGTGAATACAATAGTTGAGTACCTGCAAATATGTTTATCTGTAGCCTTTTTCCGGATTTTCAAAAGCAGCCTAAGTGCTGTTTTTCTTTCATGATCCCATGATCCTTGTAGAGTGCCCTGTTTCTTGGATTTTTATTGCTGCCTAGCACTAGCAGGCTGGGGGAAGCGTCAGCCCACTCCTGTGATGCAAGAACCCCATTCACATCTGGAAGCTCTCTAACAGATGTGGAGCTTGATGTAACTGGTATAGCAAGAGCTATCAGAATCTGATCAGAGATGATATTGTTGGTGTTGGCACACTTGTTCCAGGTCTTGTTTGGTGCATGAGTGGTATGAAGATTGACTGGTTACACAGACTGAGGACAAGCCAGCATGACTGATACCTCCTCCTGAGAGCAGAGGCACAGTTTTCAATCCCCACATCTGGATGTCTGAGGGGTTCTTGTCTCAGATGGTTTCCCAGAGGGGATGAGGCCATTTATATATTATGAGGCCATGGTTGGAAGCAGGAGCCAAACCCTGATAATACTGTTTTGTCTGAAGCTCTTCTGACAGCTGCAGTTGTTGCCAACTACTGTTTGCTTTGTTACTCTTGCTGCTCTGTAGGTCTCTCCATAGTACACTTCTGTTCAGTAATTTTTGGCTTGCTATCAAAAGTTAGCTAAGGGTAGAAAATGGTGTTTTTTAGAGATTGACCGTTATTAACTGAATCTGCTTCTCAAACAGAAGGATCTTAAACAAACAAACAAACAAAAAAACTCATTTGGGGCACGATTTTTCTTCATGACTTTTCAGTGCTTTGTTGCAAGCAATGTAGATGTTAGAATTTCTCAGTAGCAATAATCTTAGTATTTATTCGTAATTGGAGGATGGTAATGAGTTTGTTAAGCACCTACTGTGAGATTGCATTTGATAGACTTCAGAAGAAGCTTTTTCTGCTTTTATTAAGGCTAGATATGCAAAATAAGAACCGGTCTGGTTTCAATATATTGTTTTCCATGCTTCCATAGTCTTCATCCAGTATAATTACTCTGTTTTACAGTTCACTAGTCAGTGAAATAGAACAGATCATAGTGATGTTCTGTCCTTGTAAAAGAGGAACAAATAAATATCTTTTAAAAGGATTTGGATTTTTTTTTTTTTTTTTAGAAATCATGCAGATTTTGTTCAAATTCTGACTTTTCCTCAGGCTGAATTCTACTGTTGTAATACTTTTTTTTTTTTTTTCATTTGCTATAATGAAGTATAAATTTACATGAAGAATTTTTATGAAAGGAGATATAGTCAAATGAACAGGCAGAAGCTTATGTGCACATGCTTTTATTCTTGGTTATACCAAAAACTTGGCTCTGGAGCCATTTGGTCTGCTCTTCAGTGCTCCACTCAGCTGCTGCAATGCATAATTAGGAAGTGACTGACATATGGTTTAAAGCTCTGCCATAGGTGCTGAGACTCTATGCATAGTCAACACAAGTGAGGCCAACTATGGTAAGTTGTTCCGGTGACCTCCAGGAGACATCTTCTTCCTATGAGTTAAAAACAAACAAACAAACAAACTAGGACAAATTAGTCATCTGCTAGGAAACAGCACATCCCAAGCAAGAGCCTAAACTCAGTGCTGCAGAGTAGATGCCTCCAGTATTTATGAATCCTCTGTAACAGTTACCACTGTAAGAATATTCATACACTTTATTCAAGTATTTTTTTAATGCAAAGAGCGCACATGTGTAGGAAAAGAAAGCAGAGCTCAGCTCGTTCTTAAGGGTTACCTTGAGTTTGACTTTAGACTCTGCTTCTCGCTGATTCCCATTCGTTTCTTTGTAGTCATCTAACAAGGGAATGGTGTACTTTGGAGCTTACTTGAGGAGCAAGAAGTGCAATTGGGCTGGAAGAGAATCTAGACTCCAAGTTTCCCATTTGCAGCAAATGTACTGGATGCTTTGGTAGAGATAACAGTGATCTTGTTTGCTTCTTGCTGTAACATTATAGTCTAAACTCAGTGTTGGCTGTGTGTTAGGCATGGGCTGAGCAGGCATTACCCACTGGATTCTTCACAGGCACTCTGGACTACGTTGCATCATGCACCATTTCAGACCACATTAAACAGCTGACATGATCTCTTAAAAACTGAATCAGTGCCCAAGGAATCCTAGTGAATGAAAGCTTTCTGCTTCACATTTAATGGCCAGCTTGCTTATTTCCCAAACAACTTCACCCCCTTTTTTTAAGATTTAAATATTAGAAACTAATCAAAAGTGTTGCTAAAAAAAGTGGAGAAACTAATTTTGTCTTTGTGTTGTTAAACACTTTGTGTTAAAGTGTTATGATCAATTTTTTTTTCAACAATCTTAAATGTGTTCTTTTTACAGTAGAGGTCATGTGCATAAAATGCTACACTTCAGATCAAGACACCTTTGTACTTTCAGCTGTAGTGTAGTATGATTTAAAATGATACAAAATGCACTTTTTAGTTGCATTTACCAGACTTTCTGCTGAACAACAAATGGAAAATGGTGTCCAACTGGAGAGGATTTCAGTTTTGCCAAATGTTAATATATTTTCTTCTGAACATTATACCCAGCTACATGGAAACATAACGTAGAAGGTAGTTCTCACAGAAATTAAAGCTATTTTTGTTTTCAAGTATCTACAGGTTGATAAAACACAATGGGGAGAATTTCCTTAGCAGAGTGAGTGAACTTAAAGCAATTTTTCTGCCTGCCATTCTGAGCTATGTCTGTATGGCCTCAATGCAGTCATATACAGATGCATACAAGCCAGCTCTGATTGAACTATCTCAGGTACCAAAAGCAGAATACCCACATTAACACACTACTCTGCCCTGGCTAATTAGCCACTGATAGCCCCAGAGGTTAATTTCTATATTCATGATTAATATTTAATGGGCAATGTGCGGTTTAGTAAAACTTATTTTTAAACATAATTAATATTGCATGCAGCAACAGCAACAGAGTAATACAATTTACATTAAATACTTCCAGTGTAATTTCTGCTGATTGTATCTCTTCACTTCTCTTTAGGGGCTCTGAATGTAGATCATGCCTTAATGCAACCCGGCAGAGTTTAAATGAACCGTAATATAGAAAATTCTCTTCTGTCTTAATTAATCAGATAGCTTTATCCTATAGTTAAAGGAACTGTAACAAAATTATATGACTAATAAATATTTCTGTCAGTCATTTTTATTTCACCCAGCAGGTACAGATTCGTGGAACAGAATGCTTCTATGCAGAATGCTGTATGCATAAAGTATAAAACTCATATGGTGGTGTCAACTTAGTGGTCAATCTGATCCATATTAAGAATTGCAAAGTTCATTTTTGCAATTAAATACCATATTGTAGAGTTCAAATAGATTCTCAAAATTGTTTCTTCATAGTGGCTTTCTTTCTGTGAAAATATATAAAATACTCCTATTTTTAAGCCATAGCATTTATACCCACATAGCACTGATTTTGTTTTTGCTTGGATGTATTTTGTGCGTAATCATGTTGGATAAAGTAAAGAAATTGACCCAAAGGACTTGTTATAGGTTTGCTTCTAATTATTTTGATTGAAGAATTAGGTTAGACAGTGGCTGGAAAATAGGATAGGGAAATGGCTATAATGTATGCAGGCATTTTATGCGTGGCAAGAGCTTAGCAGTTTCAAAAATGGATTTAAAGAAGAGAGACTGTGCATCTGCCATCTGCATCTGTCCTGTATCAGTCTCTGTCCTTCTGCTGACTTCTAGGCACTTGTGCTGGTCCTCACAAACTGAGGATCTGTCCTGATTGGACTTTCCACCCTTATTTTAAGAGAGAGGAGGTTTACCAACAGATTTATCTTGACCATGTAATCGATATCCCATAAAGCTTCTAGTCATACTGGATATATACACACAAGGGCTGCTCTGAAAAATAATGCCTTCTGTTTTACTATGTTGGCCCACAGCGTTAGCGGTGGATGCTGGTTGGTATGGTCATAGAGGTTAAATGTTCCCACCAACATTCTGTTACATTCTATTGCCATGTGACAGACAGTATCACAGGGGCAGTGTGACACAATGGTGGACACGTGCAGGAAGTGTGTAGGAAGCAAAGGGGTGAAATTCTTCTATGAGGGGAAAAAATGCCACCCAGTGACATTTATCTGAGCTTACTGAATGTTTATGGAGACCAAAACAGAGGATGTGAGCATGGTGAGGTGGTGGATGTTGCAGGTTTACTGCAAGTGCGATATGCAGGCTCTTGTTCATCACTGGTGAAAGTCCATGACCCATGTTGAATAATAGTGCTTTGTACCTGAGAATTTGTTCTATCAACCAGTGTTACTGTGCTCTTTATATTTCTTGTAGTTTCCATGGAAATAAACAGGAGGTATTACTTTCAGAGCAACCTACATATATTTAATATTTATAGTATGATAGAAATGTGGAACTGGAAAGTAGATCAAGGCATTCTGTAATTTTTTTTTTCCCCCATAGCTGAGGCACAGACCAAATGCTCTTAAATTATCCAGTATTGTTGGGAGTACACTTTAGAACTCAGGCTAGTCAGCTTCACACTTCCTTCCCTGAAACACTCCCCCATACAATGATCCTCTCTTACAGCTTTCCCTGCGCTCACAAATCTTTCTCTTGCACTGGAAATATCCATCTGTGCCTAACGAGGATCAGATTTCTTACTTGCACATGGATTCTCCTTTTCTGCAAAGTTAATGATGTTATGTTCTAACTCAAATATATCTAAATTTTCTTCAGGGTACAAACTCTTTTAGCTTAATCAAGCACGCTAGGTCTTTGAGTGCAGCACACAACTGTCAAGGAATGATTTATCCGTCACCTGGTATGAAAGCGCACTGAATCACTTGAGGTACCCCACTAGTCTTTGCATTACTTTCTGATTGCTTTCTCTTGGCCAAGAAAGTGTAAGCTCTTCCAAGAGAGTTCTTACTTTTGTGTTGAGAATTGTTTTTGCTTTGCTTGGTTTGTACAGTTCCGTCTTGTGATACAAGCATTATTTCACAGCATGTTTCTAAATAGCAGTCACTGTGCTTCACAGCATCGTATGTTCTCTCTTGTCAAGACTAGTCTGCCAGTGTAAACCTAATGTGTTTTAAACTATTCTAGGCGTATTACCACACTGTCCTTCTTGTGGCTCTTCTGTAGACTTGTTCAAAAAGCAGCTGCCTTCCTTTACATCAGTCCTGTAATTTAGCATGTTATAACTCAAGACAGAAGGTGGGAGAAAGAGGAGGCACAAGAAGAAAATAACACAATTCAGAGAAGCCAACTGGAATAATTTTACATATGAAAGTTCAAAGTTTGGTTTATGATAAGTTATTTGGGAGAAGGATAAATGTAAATGTATACAAGTACAGGAAAAGCAAGAATATATCTGTGCCAGTGATGGAAGAAAATCTAATTGCATCACTAAATAGTAATTTGTACACAGATTTGTTAATCTGTATAGATTCATACATGACTGTTTAATTCCTTTGCCCTCAAACAGGTTCTACGCCTGGCTCCAGATGATGGCTTTGCCAAAGTACACTATGGCTTCATCCTGAAGGCCGAAAACAAGATAGCAGAGAGCATACCTTATCTAAAGGTAGTTTTATTCCCACATTTAACATAAATATTTTACCAAAAGAAAAAAAAAAAGGAAAATCATAATATATATAATTTGTCAAGCTAGAAGCATTCTAATTGTAAATTACAATTAAAGCTGTACATCAGAGTTATATTGCTGTATCACTGCCAATGAACGGGAACGAGTTTATACACTAAGATTCATCTTAAACATCAAATGCTGGTTTTATTAGTACACAGCTGTGAGTCTCAAATTGTTTTGAGCCTTGCAGTATGCTGCAAACTAAAGGTTCTTGAAAGATCAAAAGCGGGAAATTGTGTACGTCTGAGTGTTTGGAAGAAATACTATGAAACAAAATCTTAATTTACAATAACCAGCTTTCTAAAATGCTTATGTACATTTATAGGATTTTGAAGTGAAGTGTTTGTCTTTGAATACATCTCTGTCTTGGAGTAACTGGGGGAGGAAGCCATGGGTTTTTGCAAACTGATAACATTTTTCAAGGGCTCTTCACTGAATACTGTATTCATTCAACCTAAGTTCATAGTTATCACGGTAGTTAAATTTTATGGCCAATTTCATAGGTTTTCTCTTGCATAGAATTGACAGACTATATACAGCAATAACCTGAGCTCTTTTAGAAGTCCCATTAAAGTTTCTTTTCTACTGTTCTATTTCTATTATTGTTTTTTTAAGGAAGGACTGGAGTCTGGTGACCCTGGCACAGATGATGGACGATTTTACTTTCATTTGGGTGATGCCTTGCAGAGAATAGGAGACAAAGAGGTACATATTTAACATGGCCTTGCTTTAACATCTGGCAAATCCAGACAAAATTTTTGAGCATGGGCACATAGAAAGAAACTTGAGTAGTCCATTTTAAGTAACAGTCCAGCATATGTGTGTAGAAGTCAAGATAAGCAATAGCAAAAAAAAAAAAAAAAAGCAAAGAGCAATTTGCATGATGATAGAATCTGTTAGCATTCCTTCTTTTGCACTTGAATGCATGTTCTCTCATAGCACTGATAACAGTATTCTATAAACTTCACCACTTTCCCAAAGTTACCATGAAATTACTGACCCATATATGATATCAGTGATTGTGTGTAGGGTCCTGTTTTGCTAATGCTGGACTGGACAAACTTGGCTGACTGACATGTCTGAGGATTGATGATTTTTCATTTTTTTCTTCTCAAAGTGTTTATACCTTCTGTGTAGTAGAAGAGTATCCCCAGAATCAAGTGGATCATAAGCTTTTTCTATAAAATTTTGATTTATATGAATTTAATTGCTAATAAGTGTCATATTCTAGGCATACAAGTGGTATGAACTTGGATACCAAAGAGGTCACTTTGCGTCGGTCTGGCAGCGCTCTCTCTACAATGTCAAGGGACTGAAAGCTCAGCCATGGTGGACAGCAAGGGAAACAGGTTATACAGAACTGGTAAAGGTAAGGAAGTTTGTCTCTGTTTATTTATTTTTTTAATAATGACTGTAATCTAAGGGGTGAAGCAGAGCAAATGCTTGTCCCTGAGGTCTGGATTACCACCTGTGAATACCAGACACCAATCTCAGACGGAGTGGAAGATTTCATTAAGATATGATAAATTGAGCTTAGGTGTTTCAAAAATTGAGAAAGGAGATAGGATGACTGAAATCATTACTAAATCCAAAGTTTGCATGGTAGGCAACTGTAATATCTCAGTAACAGCAAATTTTGGCAATGGCTGGGACACACACATGAAATTTTTTGCTTAATCAGGAAAAGCTCTGTTCTTTGTCCCTTTTATAGTACTTGGTGTAGTCTTTGGCAGATTTTTGATTGCATGAGAGAAACAATTCACAGGAATGGATTTAGCAAGAGATAATGACGCAGAATTTTAGTTCTTAAAAGTTCTTTTTATTCAGAATGAAGCATATGGTTTGTTTATATTTGTAATAATAGTTTGTATTTTCAAAAGCTGTCTATTTTTGACATTACAGATCCCTAAGCAGGTCTTTTATAACTCCAAAAAAATTACAGCAGTAATGATTTTAGAAATTAGGAAGGAAGTACACCTTTTGTGTATGTTTTGATTATTAGTGGTTTCAGTCATAGAATCATTGAATGGGTTGATCATAATGATTGTAAAGATCATGCATCTCTGACCCCCTTTCCATGGGCAGGGTTGCCACTCACTAGATCAGACTGTTCAGGTCCCCATCCAACCTGACCTCTAGGGATGGCATATCCATTATTTATACAGAAGAAATTTATTACCCCAATACACAACTGTGCGAGAAGATCATGGAACAGATCATCCTGGACGACATGCTTGATCACATGAGGAATGAGCGTGTGATCCAAGACAGCCAGCATGGCTTCACCAGGGGAAGGACACGCTTGACCAATCTGGTGGCCTTCTATGATGGAGTGACAGCATTGGTGGTCAAGGGAAAGGCGACCAATGTCATTTACCTGGACTTGAGCAAGGCCTTTGACATGGTCCCCCACCACATCCTTATCTCCAAATTGGAGGGATGTGGATTTGATGGGCGGGCCACTCGATGGATAAGAAATTGGTTGAAAGGCCGCAGACAGAGGGTGGTCATCAATGGCTCTATGTCCACGTGGAGTCCGGTAACGAGCGGCATCCCGCAGGGGTCTGTGTTGGGACTGGTGCTCTTTAACATCTTTATCAGTGACATCAGCGACAGAATCGAGTGCACCCTCAGCAAGTTTGCTGTCAACACCAAGCTGAGTGGTGCGGTTGGCATGGTGGAAGGAAGGGATGCCATTCAGAGGGACCTCAAGAGGCTAGAAAGGTGGGCCTGGGTGAACTTGATGAGGTTCAACACAGCAAAGTGCAGAGTTTTGCACTTGGGCCGGAGGAATCCCAGGCATCCATACAGACTGGAAGGAGCAGTCCTTGAGAGCAGCCCTGCAGAGAAGGACCTGGGGCTCTTGATAGATGAAAAACTTAACACAAGTCAGCAGTGTGCTCTTGCTGCTCAGAAGGAAATGGTATCCTGGGCTCCATCAGAAGAGGGGTGGCCAGCAAGGACAGGGAGGTGATTGTCCCCCTCTACTCTGCTCTTGTGAGGCTCCATCTAGAATTCTGTGTCCAAGTATGGAGCCCCCAGTAGAAAAAAGACAGGGAGCTGTTGGAGAGGGTCCAGAGGAGAGCCACAAAGATGATCAGGGGACTGGAGCACCTCCCCTACAAAGACAGGCTGAGGGAGTTGGGCTTGTTCAGCCTGCAGAAAAGAAGGCTGCGGGGTGACCTCATTGCAGCCTTTCAGTACCTGAAGGAAGACGACAAACAGGAGTGGAATCAACTCTTTGAAAGGGTAGACAACTGCAGGACAAGAGGAAATAGCTTTAAGTTGAGGGAGGGGAGATTTAGGTTGGATGTCAGGGGGAAATTCTTTACAGAGAGAGTGGTGAGGTGCTGGAACAGGCTGCCCAGAGAGGTTGTGGATGCTCCGTCCCTGGAGGTGTTCAAGGCCAGGTTGGATGGGGCCCTGTGCAGCCTGGTCTAGAATTAAATGGGAGGCTGTTATTTCCCCATTCCATACAGCTAAATCCAGTCAGCAGTTATTACTCACTGCTTCATCTCTGTACATTCCTGTGTCGCTTGTGCAGAATGCATGGGAAATGCTTTCAAGTCCAAAGAATATTAGTTGATATTGAGAATTGTTTTATGTAGGATGAAGCACTGGAAGGGTGCATGCACTCTTCCTGTACTTTGACATTTGTTGTTACATGCAAACAGAATATTTTTGATATTCTGGTAGCTTAACTGTCCTAATGGAGGATTTATCCATGACCAGCCTACTACAACTAGCTGAGGCAGTGCTAAAGCCAGCTTCTCTGACATATTCTGACAGCTCTGTCTTTGTTCATTCCGTTAACTAACGCAGCTATAGTCAGTAACACGTTAGAGCACAGACCTTGCTTGATTTTGTTATAAAGGGTCACAAGGATCCTTGGGATTATAGATGGAGATGTTTTTTGATGGTGACTTACTTTTTCCATGGAAAACCTGTAGAAAAAAGTTGTCTTTTTCAATACTCCCAGTTTAATAAATCTGCTGAGTGCCATACTGTTCACATAGTTATATGAGGACATGAGGTGAACTGTGCTAGTCTGGTCTAGTGTGGGTCTAGTTTAGAAGTAAAAGAAGAAAAAGCATTTCCAAAGGGCAGTATTCGTTGCTACTGTGTTAAATTACTTTCTTAGGATGACATCTTTTCATTTCTGGTGTTAATTTCCCTGCTGCTTGATTTGGAAAAAAAAAAAAGGAAAAAAAAAAAAGATCAAGTAAAAGCCTAGATAACTAATGTAGTCTTGATATTTAACCTTCTGATGAGTAAGGTTGAAGAAGACAATCTTTTATTTAATTCTCTATGAACTGCTAGCCAGGATGTCTAAGGAAGAAATGTTTTGTTTAGTTACTTAGAAGTTACTTCAACAAAGAAGGAAAGGTGGTAAATCCTACTTAGTGGTACCATGCTGGTTCAAAGAGGATCTCTGCATCTCTCTAGAAGCTGCCCATTAATGCTTACTTTTGCTTTGTTATGTTATTTGTAATTTCTTTGAAAGAATAGGAAGGAGGACCTGATTTCTCAGAGAGCAGAAACTGTAAACCTTTAAGTTAGGAAGTGCGTCAAGGGACTTGCGGAAATGTTTCTGATCCACAGCAGTTCAGGGCTTTGGATCTGGAGATTCAATACATTTATTGTTTGAGTTCAGCTAAAAAGTAATTTTGTTTTTATATTCAAAAACTTACCCTCCTACCCTGAGGCAATTAGCTTTCCTTTCCAGATCTTACTTAGTTTTTTGCATTGTCTCTGTTGTCTTTTGTAGAATGTCAGTATAGCATTATTTTTCTGTTCTCGTAATCGGTGAGAATGATAAATAAAGAATTGCAGTGCTATTTATCTCAGACACTTTTCACCAGTAATACATGGGAAATGATCTAGGTAACTTTGTCCTTTCCTTATTTTGAGTCTTATGATTTTGTAAAGGACTACAAGGATGCTTTGCCAACAACGTACTACAGTGAACAGCTTATTGATTAGAGTGGATCTTGTATAGACAATTTTCACTGATTGCTTAGACTTTTATTAGTTAAAAGTCTCAAGTGCAGCAAGGAAAATACAGAAAGAATGAAAGTACTGGCAACAGCACATATCCATAATATTTTCGGTAGAGAGACACCTAACAGGATTAGGTAGTCTGGCTAATATTATCTGGACACTCATATTTCATGATGAAAATTAACAGAAACATGTATTTAAAGTCTGGCTGGATGCTTAAGTGAGCTCTGTGTTGAAAAGAGCAAGATGATGCTTACGCATGCTGATGTTTAAGCACTGCAAGCAACTGGATGAGTGCAAGGAATTATTTTAGATGGCTTTAAAAACTGCCCCTTGACTGGAGGTCATCAGAATTCCCCAAACTGTGATTATTGTGAATGCTTTCTTACTCTGTTTCAGTAACAAAGTGAAGGGGATTGGAGACTTACCATTATTTTACTTTATAGCCCCATGGATTAAAATGCACATGTGGTCAGTAGTTATGCCTCACATGGGGGGCACTAAACTCTTAATCTCTGTCTGTGGCATTTATGAGTATGCCTTGAAAAGTGCTTGATAGCACAGAATAAACATTTTTAATATAGTCACACATAAAAATAAAACAATATTAAGAAATCCCTGTTTAAATATTGTAATTTCTTTGCCAATAAAATCTATGCTATTGCCAGATGTAAAGCAACTGTAAAGTTCCATTATTGTTAGGAACTGTATTTAAAAAGCCATATGGAGGTTTATGGGAATCAGCTGGTAAGAAACAAGTACATATGCTCCAAATGCTGTTCACCACCTGATTCTTCACTTGAAAGGAAAATATTGCACCTAAATATAATATGAATCTTGCAACCTGAGGCTTGTTTCCTCACATATTATAGAGCATGAATATATTTTTTTCTGTAGATACTAGCTCTTGGATCAGTAGCCTGAAACCCAAGTCCTCAACTTAGCTACTGTGTTTTAATAGTTTCATGCATTTGCAGAATCACAGAGTTGCAGGATTTGGAAGAAATCTCAAGAGACCATTGAGTGCAACCCCCTGCTAAAGCAGGTACCCTACAATAGGTCGCACGGATAGGCATCTAGACAGGATTGAATATCTCCATTGAAGAAGATTCCACAATGTCTTTGAGCAGCCTGTTCCTGTGCTCTGTCACCCTTACTGCAAAGAAGTTCTGCATGTTAATATGGAACTTTGTATGTTGAAGTTTTAGGCTATTGTTCCTTGTCCTATCACTGTGCACAACCAAGAAGAGCCTCACCTCATCCATTTGTTCCTGCCATTCAGTGTATGCCTAAGAGTCTGTGACATCACGGAGATTAGGGCTGAGATGTGTTTGGACTCCTGTAACCTTCCCTTCTACCTAGGACTTGTGAATTACTCATACTAAAGCATTATCAGTTTGTTTTATAGATGAGGGTCCAGTTTCTCAAGAATACAGAAAGACTATTGATTTCAGTGGCAGTTACATCTGAAACCATTGAGGAGTTGGCTCAAAATCAATGATAAGTATTCAAATCACTTGGATGCAAAAGTGCTAGGGAAGGAGTTTTAAAGACAAGGACAGTCACAGAACTTTGCAGGCTGACTTTCAACTGGTCACTTGTGAACAATTGGCAGTGACAAACCTGCCATTAAGGACGACAACTTAACTACCAGTGCTCTTCATGCACCTTTTAATCTGCATGGGTGAAAACTCCTTACATTTTTCTAGGCAAAAGATTAAGTGTCTGAGGAAACAGGGATGTGTTTGTATTATCTTTCAAAGTTTTCCAGTTTTGTTTATCTGTATTGCTATATAAATGCAAGCTTTTCATTTGTCTCTTTTCTCCAGCCTGTACAAAATCAAGTATTCAAGCTAGCATTTCCTCCTGTAGAAATGGTAGCATTGAATCACTGACTACTTGGAATTTTTTAATCTATTTTATATCCTATATTTCAGAAAAATCAGTTTTACAAAGATATTCTTGAGAATGTTTCTTCTTAATGATAGCCACTGAAGGAGAGTTACGGAAATCCATCAGTGGGAGAGAATAGGATGACTGCAGCAGGAAAATGAATGTTTTTTACTTTTATTGATGGATTAGAGAATGCAGTTTGCTAGAGGAGGAAAAAAAAAGAGAGAGAAAACAGTAATAAGAGAAGTGCTAATTTTCATAGACCTTAACAGGCCTAAAAAGACTGTAGTGAGAGGTAGTCTGTGTATTGCAGCCAGTATGTTCCAGCCGTAACTTTGACACTGAAAATTTCTTACAGAAGTGCTTTGTTCAGGAGCACAAAGACAAAATGAAAACTATTCACCCAAAATAAGGTTTACCAAGTAAAGTAAGTAGCTGGGAAATGAAAGTCATGTCATTATTATCTAGGTCCATTGTCAATCTGTGAGTTTCTCAGTTTTGTTACTGTAACATTAAATGGACTTAGTACTGGCAGAATGCAAGGTTTTCTAATCTGCCTGATTTTTACAAATAGAATGTCCTAAGGCAGCAGAGAAGAGCAGACATGTTAATTCCACAATCTTGTGGGTTTGGTGTGTATAAAGTACAAGGTAGCTTACACGTTGTATCCATAAATTGTCATCTGACATTTCAAGTTGTATTTGATCATTTTCAATAGCATCACAATGTGTAAGTGCATCTTTGCAGACCTTTTTGAAGGTTTAAATCACAGCTGTCAACCGAAGTAGCTTGTTTGCATTTGTCCTCTTTGAACTGAGATGTTCTGTCAGTGCTTGGAGTTTCAGTTTACACAGTGGTTTTCCAGTTGCAAGAGCACTTCTGGGTAATCTGTGCTATGTTTGAGAAGACCAGTACTCTTTTTAGCTTGCAATATAAGTCATCGGTTACAGTGCCCTTTGGCTAACCAGAGCAAGTAAAGTCAGGCTTTCGCTGCAAAGAGTCTGGGGACCATTGAAATTGTTAATATGAGTATAATTGAATTTGAAGAATACTATGAAAATTGTTCCTGCCTTAGCGTGACAGAAGGAAATAGGTATGTATAAGGAAAATTGATAATACTGATGAATACTTGTGTGTGTGTGCTTTTTTAATTAGAAAGTTAATAATGGAAAAAAAAAAAAAAAAGTGAAATGCAGTAAGTTCTCAGTGCTGTAACATGGCTTTCATAACAGTCCTTAGAAAAAAACTGGAAGCTCATTCGAGATGAGGGGCTTGATGTGATGGATAAAAAAAGAAGCCTCTTCTTGCCTGAAGATGAGAATCTACGAGAAAAAGGAGACTGGAGTCAGTTTACTTTATGGCAACAAGGTAAAACATTCTGTATTTCTTTTCCCAGTTTTACTTTCTCAGATTAATGTAGTATAAAAAGGAGTTTTTCCTGAATGTTTTGTTTTGTTTTTTAAATCGTTGAACCTGTTCTTTAAGTCTGCAGGGGAGGGGAGGTAATAGAATACTGTCTGAGACCCCATTGACAGCGAACAAGAATTCTTATTGCCCACAAGCTCCTCTAACAATCCATTCAGGGTGACACTCACCTTGTGGCAGGGCTGCCAGAATTTTGCATGGTAATGCATAGTAGAGATCATCCTGAAGGAGGACAGGAAAGCAGAAGACATATCCTCAATGTTTTATTGCCCTGTAGGTGAGGTCTGTTGTTCAGAAATGGTATGGGCAAAAAAATCTGAGCTCTAAAAAACCTGTTTGTCACTGTCCTGTGGAAAGTTTAATTACAGGGATGACCTGAATTTCTTAAAAGACTCTACATGTCAAAGAGTCCTGTAAGATAAACTATTAATGGCCAAAGTCTATCAAAATAGTTGGTGAAATGATACAGTATCATTGGCATTATTTGTCTTTTTAACAATTATACTTTAATGATGTACTTAACCGCTAATAAAAATATAACCACACTTTCAGAATCACGTTTGAATAGGTAGAAAGCCTACTCTTTTCAAATAATTTAAAAGCAAAGAAATGGCAGTCTGCTCTGATGTTACAACATGTAAGCTGGCATTTCTGTTTCATAATTTGAGAAATGTGATTATGAATACTTACTGATTTTGTCAGCTCTCTAGCAGCTTTGTTGCTGTTCTGCAAAGTAGAAAACAAGGGACTGTTTGTTCATTGCATTTATTAGTGCTACATCACTTATTTTCACTAGGAAGAAAAAATGAGAATGCTTGTAAAGGTGTTCCAAAAACGTGTGCTTTATTGGAAAGATTCCCAGAAGCTACGGGCTGCCGAAGAGGACAGGTACCTGGCAAACTTCTTTGTTTTTGCAAATCCCTAAGGCTGGGTGCAGGTGATGCTGAGGAATGTGTATAGGAGGACACATGAACTTGGTGTATTTAGCGATGCCACAGACACACAACAAAGTTAATACTGTAAATACCTTCAGCAAATACAAGGTAAAATATATTAGCTAAAGGTTTCTCATGGAATTTTTAGTTGACCCAGTTTTTCTTGTGATCATAAGGAGCTCGTGCTGGGTAAGTAGTTTACTGTGGGTCAATTGGTGGTAATAAATTACTAAACTTAGTCTTACGTGATCTACTGTGACACACAGCTAACCCTGCTTTGAGCAGTTGGTCAGGCTAGATCCTTTCTAACCCAAGTTTGCCAGTGTTTACTCTCAGCTGAATGCACAAAATTAAATCAAGGAGCCAGACTCTTGCTATGATAACCTTCATATACTTACCCAGTCTGGCTGCATTAGATGGAATGAGAATCACTTTACAGAGGCCAAACAGTGCCACTGTCACATAAAGGGAAGAAACTTTACATCCATGGGCTGTGTCCTTGGGTGTCAACAAAATCAGTTTCATTTACGCGATCTATGCTGATTACTCTGCTACAAATTAACCTCATTAAATCATGCAGAAGATCTCTATGCTAGGGATCAAATATACATATGCCACTGAATGACCCAACAGTGATAACAACTGATTCTGTAGATCATATTTTTTTTTCCAAAGAAATTATTAAACCTGTAAGCTTTAGCAAGCAAAACGAAGGATACTGAAGTTGAAAAACACAGTGCATAATCCTGAGTCTTTTGTGTAAGCGTCCATTTCTTTCATTAGACTTCCTTTTGTGCAGAAGAACACTGAATGGCCAGTGTTATGACAGTGAATAAGGCTGTTGTTTCATTCATTTGTTACAGAAGCTGGTTGAAGTGAATGTAAGTGATGAAAGAAATCATTACAATCAGTGTGGCAAATCCCAAGAAAACTGCTTTCTGTGGCATCCACAACTGAAAACAAATCTATCCCAGAGTGCAAAAAGCTACTTTTGTGTTCATCATTTTTGGCACCCCAGTACCCCAGTAAAACTCCTCAGAGTTTTAGTCTTCAACCACAGTATAACCTGTCTGTAGTTCAGGAATATTTGATGATGTACATGTAATTCTTGAGTGCAGCACATGTGTGTTTATGTATATGTATCTCACAGATGTATCTAAACAGATATGTGGAGGCAAATTGCATACATAACAGTAATAATTCCACAATGCAAGTATTTCTAGCATTATAGAAGTATTTCTGTGCGATATCAGTAATTTCCCTCCATAGCCAGTAGTAGCAGTTATTTGAGTTTCTTCAGAGACTGACAGGGTAAACAAGCTAATGTATCTCACTGTAGCAGAGGCAGTGTAATGGAGCATCTGTGTGTGCCACGGCCACTGGAGCTTATTGCTTGCTGTCGTAAGACATCTCTGGTAAGACCAAACCTCAGATGTTGGGAACAGCTAAGGCATTAGGCATACATTCTTTTATGCTTCTTTTGTTGTGACTGGAAAGTTTGGAATATCTTAAAAATAACAGGATTTCACAAAGCTACCCTGTCCTACCCTGAAAAGGTGCTCCACCACTGTCACATAATATTCATCCTTTTCATTGGGCCCTTGTAGAATCACAATGATAATATCCCTGCTGAGCTGCCTTTTCTCCAGGCTGAGCATTCCCATCTCTCTCAGCCTTCCCTTACATTTCAGAGGCCATTGTTTATCTTTGTGACCCTTCACCAGACTTACTCAATGTATATATGTTTATCTTGGAGTGAGTAGCCATCTGGACCCATCACTGAGAGTGCTTGAGAGTAAGGGTCACCTCCCTCAACCTGCTTGCAAGGCTCTGCCAAAGGCAGCCCAGGAGGCTCGTGGCCTTCTCTTCTACAAGAACACATTGTTTTAAGCTGTTGTTTACAAGGACCCTGAGTTCTTTTTTTCTGTGAAGTTGTTTTCCAGACAGTTGTTCTATGGCTTGTAGTGATGCATACAGTTATTTCTCTCCAGTGCAGGACTTTTCATTTCTTTGTTGAACTTCGTGAGGTTTGTGTTTCTTCCAATCTCCAACTTGTCAAAACCCTTATGAATGACAGAAAAAAAAAAACCTGATGTACCAGCCTTTTCTCCTCGATATTCTGTCCTTGACAAGAGATGTACTCTTTCCTTTCATCCAGGACATTAGTGAAGCATAAACAGTGTTGGACCCAATACTGAACCCTGGGGTATATCTCTGGTGAGCTGTGGGTGTTGTGCTTTGATCACAGCTCCTTGAGCCTGTCTGAACTGTCAGTTTTCAGCCTCCTTCACTGTCAGTTTACCTATTTTCCACTTCATCAGTTTGTCAATGACGATGTTATTGGCAGACAGTGTCAAAAGCCTTACAAAAGTTGAGCTAAACAATACCCACCAATCTCCCCTCATCCATCAAGCTAGACATCTCACTGTAGAAAGCTGGTTAAGCATGATTTCCACTTTGTAAATCCATGCTGACTGCTCCAACCACCTTTTCCTTCATGTGTTTGAAAATGGCTTCCAGGATTACTTGCTCCATCTGTAAGATGAAACTGACTGTAGTTCCTCAGATCCTCCTTGTTGCCCACAGTAATGACATGAACATTTGCTTTCTTACAGTCTCTAGGAATCTTCCCAGCCGTAGCCTTTCAGAGATTGAGGGTGACCTTTTGACATGATCAGCCAGCTCCTTCAGTACTCCTGATTAAAACCTGCTAGGGTCTATGAAACGATTTTTTGAGTTTGTTTACTGTTTCTTAACATGAGGGTAAGTCTTTACACCAGTCTTCTCCACTGTTCTCAGGTGCCTGGGATTCCTGTAGGTCAATCTTACCAGTAAAGACTGAGGCAAAAAAGGCATCTAGTGCCTTAGCCTTTTCCATGGGCTTTGTCATCAGATCTCCTGCCACATTCAGCCATGGGCCTGTGTTTTTCCTATACTTCCTTTTATTGCTGATGAACCTGTTGAAATCTTTAATGATGCCCTTCAATTTAATCTCTAGATCTCACCAGATGAGCCTTGACTTTCTTTCATCCCTGCATACTCTATGTTCTTCTGGAGTAACCTCACCCTCCTTTTTTCTCTTGTATACTTCTTTATTTCAGCTTTTCAGTATCTCTGTGCTTCTTAACTGTGGGGATAGACTGTTCTTGAGCTTGGAGGACGTGATCCTTAAAAATAAACCGAATTACCTAGACTGCTCCTCTCTCCAGTATTGTGTCTTTTGATATTTTTCCTAGCAGATCCCTGAATAAATCAGTCTACTCTCCCGAAGCTGTGGGTAGTACTCCAGCTTTTTGCCTGTCTCCCTATCCCCATGACCCTAAACTCCATCACATAACCATCTTAGCTTCAGCTAAGACTTTCAGTAGCCTTCACAATCCCATCGTTATCTGAGAGTGACTACCAGCCAGTCACTCTGGCCAATGCATGTCTTGTGCCTCCTGTAGACCATCCTTTTAGATGTCAAGTGTGTCTGCAGGTCTTACATTGGATATAGGATGTTTTTCTACTGGCACACAAGAGATAATTCATGTCAGCCCACAACAAAATGAAAAATATACATGCACACCACAGTATTGAACACCTTCAGGAAGTGGGAATACACAAATATTGCTAAGACTAACAGAAGGTGATATCGTGGAAGAGATGTAATGAAGTCCTGAACTCAAAGCAGTATGGTTGTGAAAATGACCTTACTGAAGTCTTCTCTCTCTTCTTGCAGATCAAATATTCTGTCATGCTTCCAGGAACTCATGTTTGGCCCCACACAGGACCCACCAATTGTCGGCTAAGGATGCATTTGGGCTTAGTGATACCTAAAGAAGGCTGCAGAATTCGATGTGCCCAGGAAAACAGGTATTGTCTGGGATTTTTGGTTCGTTGGCTGTTTTTGTTGTTATTAATTTTCCTCTACCATCCTTAGCCCTGAGAAGATATGTGGTAATGTGTCTAATGGAAAGGGAAAAAAAAACAAAAGAGGATGTTTTACTAATCAGGAGGTGCTATGTATTTCTTTAAGCAGGCAACTTGCACCCTCGCTCTTGGTATAAACATATCCATGTCAGTTGTCAAACAAACAATGCCAGAAGAATCTTTAGAGACATAGCTGCTCTTTCTGTGTTAGTGTGGGGAAAAAATGTTTTTTCATCAATGAAATCTGTGTTTACTTTTACAATGCCAATCTAACGTACTTGCCAAAAGAGTTGTTCTATCTGATCTATTTTTTGTTTGTGTTTTTGTTATTTTGTTTTTGTTTTTGTTTTTTTTTTTTAATTTTGACTTTGAATTCAATGCTGTTTACTTACAGAGCAGCAGCTATTGCTGTTCTCACCACTGTAACCAAATACTATTGTATGTCTGCAGAAACCTTATTCCTAGCATTCATTCTAATTCAAGATAATTCAGTTAGAAAATATTCCAGTCCAATTTTTATGTGACACTATATTTTCCTGTGTTTAAAGATAATAACTATATTGCTTTTCACAGGCTTAACTTGCAGAACTAGGTGGACTTCTAATAATGCTTCGTATCTCAATATATTTATTTGGAATAGTGAATATTTTGTCTATAGCATCTGAGTGCAACAAGTGTTGACTTTGAATTCTTTCTGTGGTACTACTGTAGAGTAATATTTGATATGATGAAATGAAGCACCACTCCTGTTTGCATGACTGCGATATGTGGCAAAGATTTTTTTCCAGAACATCTGAAAATAACTACAACAAGAAATTTTTATAATTTTTGTAGATGCAATTATGCAACTGTTAAAAATGTTACTGCAGATGTGTTAGGGCTCCTGCCAACATAACACTGACTGTGTCAGACTGTTAAACTATAAAACCTACACTGCCTAGGTTGTGACAAATATGCTTGTTTCCATCATTTCAATCCAATATCCAAAACAAGTTTAAGATAGACATTGGGATGAAGGTAGAGATACCTAATAGGCTAATGGATTAACAGGAAAACATGAATTCTTTTAACTGTGGGACATTATTGTGAGTTCAGATCTACAGTGACTGGAAGGCATTATCACAGGTAGCTATTCTGTGCCTTTGTAAACAAGGTGGTGGTTTTGATTCCCTTCCAAGGTAGCAGGTGTCCACAACTCATCTCCCGTTATTGTAGCTGACCACTCTTCTTTGCCTTAATCTGAACAGAAGGGATAGTGGTGTGGAAAATGAACTTAACTACCCCCCTTGGTTCCCCAACATCAGGATGTGTCAGAGCAGAGCGGAGAAATGTCTGTTGTTGCTGGTGTGCTGCGGTCAGAGCATTTCACTCAGTATCTAGGCTTCTGAATTAGGTTCATTTTTATGCATCCAACTCGCTCATTTGAAATGTAACACTCACATTCAAGAGGTGACCACAGCCTGTGTTGGAATGTGTTAACTTCAGTTGATTTTTGGCAAGAGCTATACATTCGAAGAGAGGGTTTTCATTTAAAGTGTGTCCAGTAATGGCCATGAAAAGCTGCTTTTATATTCCCTTTCTCACAGAAGCTGATAGAGATGAACTGCCATGGAAAGAAATTACGTCAGGAAGAAATTGTATCTTTAGCATTTTCATTTTCTCCTCTCCTAGTGGACCAGAACATTAGGAAGATGGTGGTTTCAAACAGGAGAGCTGGCACAAGTATGAAGATTTGACAGGGCTTTGATGCCATCCTTCTTTGGATTCCTGTCCCACTGCTGCATGCACAATATAGAAAATGTTGTACCTGTTAGCTCTATGTCACCCAGCGTGTGTTTAGAGGGACAGTGCTACTATGCAGCTCATTCTTTGATGGACAGGCAACTCAGCTCTATCTAGTACTGTGATTTTCTCTGTTACCTGCAGGAGAATCTTTTGATTGCTACCAGGAGCTTGTGCACCTCATTGTTATGCAGCACAGCTGTAGTAATTTGAGGTCATTGGGGCATTTTCAAGTCTGAAGGGAAGCCTAGGGTACAGTGTACAGAAATGGTAGGTAAATATCTAGCTATCAGAAATCAAATATCTGTCAGATGTGGTAATCGTGTTTTGAAACAAATATGCAGAATTACCGCCTTAAGCAGAAGTCAATCCAAAATCTCACGTGTGACAGGTGACATAAGAGCTGAGCAGGTGATATAAAACTACTTCAAAGTGGCTTAGCACCACGCCAGAGTAATATTGTCCTTGTGGTTCCACTGTGAAGTGTTTCTGATACCATGAAGACATCTGGAAAATACTTATTTGCATACTAATGGTGAGTTTTGTAATCTATGCAAAAAGGGCTAATAGTTCTGTCAACTTTATGACTTCTTTGTTATGCAAAACAGCTCATCCCAGATGGATACAGTTTGTAACCTCTGAAGCTATTTCATCTGGATACTTGGAGTTTCTGTTGTCTTTAACAAGGCTTACACTTTCAGGATATTTAGCGCAGTGCTGTTTGGACTTTGTTTAATCAAAAATAAACATAAAAAAAATCAAAATAACAACAACCCCACAGTTCTTTACCACATAAAAACAATAATAATAGTAATACCAATGTAATTCTAGTGCAGTAGCAGAGAATCAGAGACTCAAGGCCAATATGACATAAAACATTTTTCCTATTGGATAACATTTTCCTAACATTTCCTATTGGATAGCTGACTCAGTAGCAGAAAAAAATACATGATCATACTTAAAACCTGCAGGAGATAATTATGTGGGCCTTCAATGTTCGTGTGCAAGGCAGTATGAATTTTTCAGTGTTATGCTGGTTGCCCTCTGTTGCTTAATGTATGTTTAAATTATCGTTTCAACTGAAATAATCCTATTTCAATTTCCACTTCCCTTCAGATCATTACAGAACAACCCCATAAATGTTGATAGCTAAGTTTTCCTTTGTTGACTTAAATGCTCAAAAATACCTAGATGACTTAGGAATCCAAATATCATCTTTCACAGATTATTTTTTTTTTTAACAGAAAGTTGTTTTCTATTTGAATGAACATAGTTGAATGAGCTAAGCAATTTATTTCCATCTTTGATGACAAGATCTTTGCTTCTTTATCATCACTACTGCTTACAGTTTCTAATTTCCTTTAGGGACAACAATGCTCAGGAACTGCTTTTCTTGTTGAAATACTTAATTATACATTCATAGTAGGATGGCGTTAGGAGGTAACATTGGTTGTTACTGATTTGACTGACTGTTATATCCCTTCAGATGAGACTCAATGAATAATCAAACAAATGCTTCTGTCTTTCTGCGATGTAAAATAAATTTGCTTTGCTTGTACCACTGCCTAACTTCATGATGGGCAAGCTATGTAATACACAACTGCCTACTTGTATCTAAGTGGAGTAGGCAAGACTGTGATCTGAAGGGCAGTGACAGTGTGATGACATTATCTCTAATGTTCTCTGCTCAGATGCTGATTTTTGCAGTAATAAGGCTTTAAGTCTCTTCAAAATTATGAATTCAGATCTCAACAGGCTGGAGAAGTGGGGGAAATGAAGCTTCATGAAGTTCAACAAAGGCAATCTGATAACAGATAACAGTATAGGCAGGGTGGGCACTGGATAGAAAGCAGCTTTACTGAAAAGGGCTAAGAGTCCTAGTAGGCATGTTGAACATGTGCTCTTGTGGTGGAAGGCTAACCTCACGCTGAATTACACTATTAGTAAGTGCATATGAATCAGTTTGAGGGAAGCAATTTTTTCCCTCTTCTGCATCCAAACACTGCATCTGTGTCTGGTTTGGGACACTTCTGTGCAAGAAAGTCATTGATAAGTTGAAGTGACTTCTGTGGAGGATGACCAAGAAAAAGCTGGACCGTGTGACACTTGAGAAGAGGTTCAGAGAGAGGTGATGCTCGTCATTGTAGATATTAAAAACTCCACTAGATGAGAACCTGAGCTATCTCATCTGGCTTCAACACTACATTCAGCTTTGCAATAAGTCTTGCTCTCAGCAGAGGCTTGGAACAGATGACCTTCTGAAGTTTCTTCCGACCTAAATTGTCCTGTGATTTTATACTTCATAAAACAGAAAGAAATGCAGATTCATAAACCAGTGATATTTCCCATCTCCATTTGCTCTTGCTGTGGCTTTTAAATCTGGCCATTGTCTTAATTTTTCAAACAATGGAGGTGCTTAAAAAATAAGCCGGTTTGTGTAAGTCATGTTTTCCTTTTTGGGCCTAACAGAGGTACAGGTCTTGGAAAGATTCCATTGTTACAACTTGGCTTTACTTATAACAGTGAACAGTAAGCCAGAGTACTTAGGTCCACTTCAGTGGTCTCTGCCTTAGTGGTATTTGGCAAGCAGAAGAGGTTTAAATTATGTGTTCTCATGCTTTCAGTTCAACGTTAACAGAATAACCTGACTCAATGCATGCTATAGCACTGCGACCTTCTTATGAAGAAAAATCTTTAGACTCTGTGCTTTGAATGGATTTATGGGATATGACTTATGTTCACTGAAATTATAAAGCAGGATCAGGACCTAATTGTGTTGTTCTGGTTTTCAGAGAAAAAAAAAAAAAAAAACAGATTTAAAGTAATTTATTTTCAAGCCATATTGCTCGTCACTCCATCAGTTTGCATTACTCATTGAGTGTATATCTAATTAGAAAAGAGGGAGAAGATTACTGTACCAGTATTAGGCCCCTGAGTTTGATGAACACTCCCAGCTTATTGGACTAAACTCATAAAAATTAAATAAATAACAAACATTGCAAATGTCTGAATATGTATGTGGGCACATGTGGCCATAACTAGGCAGAGGGAGAGAAAACAATCAATAATACAAAGCTTCTGATCTTAGACTGATCTTCCTGTAGTTTATTTCAATTAAATCTCTAGTACTCCAGTATATATACATTAGGTACTGAATTCATGACTGTGCAATATATAATGTTTAAGTGATAATGGTTCTCACATGTAGGAGAACATCCTCAGGGCTGATGTATAGCTTGCATGCGTCAAAGCACTTCAAATACTGCACTAAAGCATGTTCTTTTTGTGTTGCAGAACCTGGGAAGAAGGGAAAGTTCTTATTTTTGATGACTCTTTCGAGCACGAAGTGTGGCAGGATGCTGAAAGTTACCGTCTGATATTCATTGTTGATGTGTGGCACCCTGAGTTAACAGCACAACAGAGACGAACCCTTCCTGCTATTTAAGGGATTATATCTGATGTGAAGAGCCAGAGGAGTTTTAACCTGACAGAGTATGCAAATAGAAACATGCAGGGTTAATTTATACAGCATATGACGAATGCTAGTATTGTAAGGGTTAAAAGAGATAATGACATTCTACAATCACAGAGGACTTGAGTTTAAAAAACAGAAAGAAAAAAAAAAGCAAAAAAAAAAAAGCCATGTTTGTTTCATACTGATATAGCACTGATACGTATTGTTTTTCAGGCTGCAAGTCTGAGAATACAAATCTTGTCTGTCAAGGAGCAATACAGGTCTGAATTTTCAAGCTGAGGAATGTGCAGATGTTTTTACCATGCCTGTATGATGTGTTCAAAAACAGTCATCTACCTGCCTGGCCACGTTCAGGCACAAGGTTTGCAATAATACATCTGGGAAATACATCCCAGGCTTCTGTCTGCAAGCAGCACGTATGGTATTTATAGACACATGCATCCAATCAGCTTTGATAATCACTGTGCAGTTGTAGTGTTAACTGCTTTAGGTATAAAACATGTCCCTATGTTATCAACTCTAGATAATGTGAATGGGTTGTGTGTTTTGTTGTTTTTTCTACCTGAATAACTATTTTTCTAGCATAATTATGAACAGATCTTCTTCAATCAACCACTATTTTTAAAAATAATGTATATACAAAGTACATCTCTAGCTATAAGCATATATTTTACATTGTGCTGTAGCACAACAAAAGTAGTATATGAACAGATTTCATTTTGCCACCTGCGGCCTTCTCTTGCCTTCCTAGAAATGCAAACAGAAACTTGCATACTCCACTTCTTAGTAGAGCGTTGTCCTTCTAAAACAAAATAGTTCTCTTAGCAGGTAAACTTCAGTTTTGTAATGTGACTTTGGAAGACGTTGACTTGACCTAGTGGTGTTTTCCTTTTCTTGAAATGTATGGTACAATCCGGAAACAGCATAATTTACAGTATACTCTGTATTTGCTACCCAGAGTTTACTGTATGTTAAAAAGGCCTTATTTTTAAGAGAGAAATCCTGGATGTTTAAGCAGTTGGCTGGTCTTTTCGTTCCTCACTGTTTGATGGGAGATGGAAGGTGCAGAAGCCTCCACTGTTGATTTCTAAGAACACTAACAAAATGAACTAGAGTTTGCACAGATAATGTTTGAAACCAGCTGTTATCTACTCACCTGCAAAGCCAGCGGAGAGTGGATAGGTGTGCTAGGATGCTTGGGTCTGCTCAAGCTCATCAAGAGCAGTAGCATCACTAGTGAGGGTTGTGAGAGACAGGTACTAAGCAAGGAGACATTAGGGTTACTGAGTCTTCAGAGCTTTGGCCTCGTAGTTTAAAGGACACTGAAGAATTGTCTTATTTGCTTAATGTTCCGTGATTTTGTACTGCAGAGACTACATCATGGTGCCTAAGTATTGTAGGTATAAACAGCCCATGCTGCCTGATTGCCATATTTGCTAGGCAAAATATAGGCAGCAGCCTTGCATTCCCATAAATTGAATGCTTTTTCAGACTTTGTATTTTATTAAGAGATCTTGTAATGCCACGTAATGCATGACAATTGTACCATAAGCTGTTGTAACCCATTTCTGGAGGTGTGCACTTTAATTTCCTTTCTGGCTATTAAAAAATAAATAGAACACACACTGATAAGTCCTCTCTGATCAAGAGTCAGTTTTAGGTAGCAGTGGTAATTAGACTTTAACGTATTGTCCATATCAGCAATAACACAGAGTACCATCTGCTGTAAGGTGACAGTTCTCTGTGAATAATCATGGAAACTGAGAAAGATTTATAAGTTTCAAACTTTAGAAAATATAAAAGTACTTTTGGAGGCTTTACAAGAATTATGTATGAAACTGGAAATAATGTACTTTTTATATTAAGGAGTCGTAGTACAATAAGAAAAAAAGTAATGCTGGTAGTTGTTAAGTCGGGCTGTGCTTTGTATCTCCATACACTTATCCAGCAGTAGAAATTATAAACTATTTTGCTATTCTGTAAAATAAAGACATAGTTTGTAATGAAGTAATCAAGAACTGTTTAAACCAAAAATTAGCGGCTTAGGAATGCTTTTATTAATATTGCATTTTAGTTTCTATAGCACAGAGTGAACACTAAAGGAGTGGTAAAAACTTTGGAGCTTTATTTATAAGAAAACATGCTGTCCTGATTGTTCCTTTGAAGTCACATGCTTCATGTATACAGATTGCAATTGGCAAATAGATCAAAGTTATCTACCTAGAATGTGCATGTGCCTGAGTGGCACTGTTCATTAAACTGTGTAGTGACATATTGACCGTCTGATATCTTAAGTGCCTTGAATGTGACAAGGTTTCTTGTGAATAGCTGCTGCAGCACTGAAGTGATTCTGCTCTCTGCCTACCTGTCAAGGAGCTTAGAGCATCTCTTTTTGTTAGATTCATTTATTGGATTAGATACATAAATGGTGAATATATATATATATAGTGAAACACAGGAAGTAGGCAGTGAATAAGTAGTATGTTATTTTAGTTATTCCTCTTTACCATCCAGTATTTCATGTTGTAAAAGCTTTTTATACATTGGAAATACCAACGGATGAAGTGAATTGAAATGCTTTTCAGATTGAGCACTATTGCAATTTAAATGTTTCATTCTTCAGCTGTGTTTACAGAGGAAATGGCAGCACAGGGCATTTGTAAGGTAGTAAGTACATACTTGAATGAGCAGTGTAGGCCGTTACAAAGATTCAGTGGCAGTGGAGATAAGTGTATTAACAGAGAAAAATTGCAAACCAAAGTATTTCTTCACTAATGCTGCAGTGTAGTAGGTGTCTGCCTTGGTGTTGTTTTGTTTGTTTGTTTGTTTTATGTATGTTTGATTTACATTATGCTTTAAGCAAGCTTGCTCTGACCAATCCAGATGTCTGAGAGTCTTCATGAGCCTTGGGGAAAGGGGGAGCTGTGTCCAGTCTCAGCTTTCTGTAGTGGGTATATAATAATAATGCCATAGGGTAGAGGAATGGAAAAAAAAACGACAAAGGTAAATGGGCTCAGTCATTTGTTTAATGTCCCTGCAAGACTCAGAGTGTTTGCTGCTTTTTCTGACTCCTTTGCTGGGAACATTCACTGCCCTAAAGACTCTCTACTGTGGAGACCAGGCCTTGCCCCAGTAACACACCGCTACAGAGGAAGGTTACTGTGAATGAGACTGTCCTGTACACATACAAGCAGGTACAACCTAGTTGTGTTAATGGGATCTGTAGGATATCTTTTCTGCCTTGTGCAAGTGTAACAGGCTGTGAATGAAGGCAGTCTTTGTTACTCCATTTGTTAGGGATGACCATTTCCAGCTGACCCAGGCCACCACGTTCAGAGCATTGCTTATGAATCTGGTGGATCTTCCAGAGCTGTATGAAAAACTTGTGCAGCCCGTGAGTTATCATCTCATTTTATATATGTATGGTTTATGCAGTTATCTTTGATATGTTGGTGCCAACCACATGTTCTAGGAACTGTCAATGCATGGCAATTAAATTGAAGACAAAAAGCATGTATGGTGGTTGTAACTGTTTTAGGAAATAAAGTCACTGCTCATGCAATTTGATAACAATTTTTCTTTTATTTCTTTAATCTGATTTCCATTTCAATGAAGGGATGGGACTCTTCTTGCAAATAGAGCAAAGAGAAAGATAGCAAACTGATCTTTGGCATTTCAGTTCTTCTGTTTGTCCACATTTCCTTCTAGCAGAAGCCTGTACTGAGTAATTAATTCTAAGTTTTCCTTTCTCATTTTAACCATGGCCCGCATCTGCAGTCAGCATTCCCTTCTGGCTACACCTTTAAGTGACTGCAGGAGGAGAGGGGGATAAATGGTTCTGCAGAGCTTTTATTTGAGGTTGGGACTTAAATGAAAAATCTGAATGAGCCATTAATCACTGGTGAATGTGTCCGGTGGGTCTCCCTGGCACCCCCTCGCATACACGCACGCACGTCTAATGGGTTCCCGAGTCGCCTGTGGAAAAACATGTTGTTAGAATTAAATAATTGCATTCCAAATTGTCTGTATCTGCCTCCCACACAGCTCATTCCACTTAGCTGACAGTTTTGTAAGGGTTTCAGAAGTTAAGAATCCTTTTTGCTAGATACTGAAATAAGTGACCCTCCCTAAAAGCAATATGGATGAGGCAATTGCAAAGTGTCACGTTGTACGGCATTATGCTGGCACTGATTTTTACGTTTTTAATACAAAATCCTTCTGCAGATCTGAAACACACTGTAGATAATGATGTTTCTGCCCTCTGAGCCACACTGAACAGTGCAGACTTTAAAGATGCTTTGCTTTAATACACCTTTAACCTTAGCTTCTATAAAATTGAGCGTCCCTACTGGAGGCTTCAGGAAAACTTCTACTGACACACACTGGTTTCTTTAAAAGGAGAGGGCAGTCCCATCATTTCCAATTTTTTAATGCCAGAAGTCCAAAAAGGAAAGAAGACAAAAATCTTTACATGTGGACAGACCCCCACTGTGTCTTCCTTCGCACCCTGTGTCAATAGAAAGGCTGTTCAGCGTTGGCTGCATGGACAGGTGGCTGGTGGCTCTTGTTACTCGCTCAAGAAAGATGAAGGACTTGTTCTCAAGCGAAACGCGTGTGAATGCGTATCGTGTGCTCGGTGGTTTCTGGGTGGGTGGGGTCTGGATGTCTGCAGACAGCATGTGGGGCTTAGTCCAGGGCCAGCAGTGGCTGGGTGTTCTCGCTTTCCCCCAGGTCCTCGTGCTTCAGCGTGCCGGCTTCCACCACCGACTGGGACCTGAAAGGAAGAACAGGGACGTGCCAGTGAGGGCTGCTGCAGAAACACTCCCTGTCCTGCAATCCCTTTGCTTCGCTTTGCTTCATCATTTTTGCTTTTGGCCATTTTCTCCTCCATAGCTTTGAATTTGTTTACTCCAGACTATGTAAGAAATTGGAGATGCGATCCTTTAAATGTGAATAAAAAGTGACTCCTTAATTATTTCAAGTGCTGTCAAAATATTTAGTGCTTAGCTACTATCCATGATGCTGAATGCACACAGCAAAGTGAAGGTCTGCTGCTGAGGTACCATGGGATCTGTTGGTGCTTCTTGTCCTCCTGGACAACGTCATTCTGCTCCTGCTTACTTTGCACCAATAAAATAACACGAGTGCTCACGGGAGTGAGTCTCAGCTCATGCTTGTTACAAATCTTGAGACCATCAAGTACATTAATCACGTTTTACTGATGAGGAGATCTAAGGGCAGAACTTCCCTGAGTTGCCTAGCTCAATGAAGAAAGCAGCACTAATGTGATACATGGGAGCTTCTGGTGTGCCCATTCCTGCCATTTATCTTTATCTCCTCATCTACACCCTTGAAGGAGAATCTTGTTCAGGGACAGTTAATTTTAAATTCATTTCTATCTTCAAGGTGGGAAACATAGTTTATCCATTGCTTCTAATGAGGAGAAATAAAATTAAAAAAAAAAAAAAGCAGAACAAATGAGTGAGAAAGTGGAGCGTGGAGATTTCTGGCAGTGACAAAAGCTGAATGGGTTTAACCTAATGGGAAAATTCAAGAAGATTTCATTTTCTGTGGCCTGTGTGCTCCTGAGTTTGCCTACTGAGCTATGGAAGGAGGAACTGATGAGTACGTGGCAGAGATTCATTATCCTTTATTTTCTCTGCTTCAGGCTGAGAATTGCCTCCCAGTTTGTAGTCAGCAACGAGTTTTAGAGCGAAATCACTCTCTGGATCGGGAACTTTTCCAAAGGCAGCAGGAGCGAGCATTTGCATGTGGCATAATATCATTTTAAAGAGCCAGTTTTGTCATGGATAGCTTTTAGAACTAGGGATAACTTATTACTTTTGGGATGTGCCTGTAGTTCCCATTTGATCATTATAGTAACCTTGGTTTAAGCATCAGCTATTTTATGAGATTAGAGATCGCTTCTCTTTTGATAAGCATCATTAATAAATTGTGTCCTGTTGTACTATAGCACTTGATCACCAATGAATACTGTGACTGTGAATATCTTGTATAATTATTTTTCTTATGCCTGAAGCTTCTATGAAAGCAGTCTCCAAGAGAAAAGATGATTTGCAATAGGCAATGTTACGTAAAGCATTTCAGTCTGACCAGGAATTACATTTTGCTGTGGGGACCATGACAAATACTTTTTGAAAAAAGGCTCCCTGTATGTATCTAACACACATTTTGTCTGAGAAAGCATCACCGCTCTGTGTATGGGCAAGTTTACACAGTATTAGTATCTTTCTATGTTGGCTGTATTATTAAAGCTAGTACTCAAACTAGGTTTCTGTTTTAATAGCAATGCTGACCATTTTGACTGCATTGCCATTTTTTTCCTTCACTGATGCATTATCCTGTAATAAAGAAATTCATGGAAATAAATCCTCCATGTCCTTGTGTATTACTGAACCCTGCAAATGAAAGTTCCCTGTGATCCTCACACTTGAAGGCTGGGGAATCCTACTAAGTTGTAACTGCTGCATGTCCTCAACCACACTGGGGCTGCCTGGCTTGAGTCTGGCCTTGCACAACGTTCCCTATGCTGTATCTTGCATGCCAGCAGACACTGCATCTCATACACTTAGAGCTGAGATGATGTTAAAACTTACAAGCTGCTATCTGGTTTGAATTAGGTGATGCCTACAGCTAGATCAGGTTGCTCAGAGTCCCGTCCAGCCTCACCTTGGATATCTCCAGGAATGAGACATCTATCACCTCTCTGGGCAACCTGTCCCAGTATTTCGCTACTCCTACTGTAGAAAACTTATGTCTAGTCTAAATCTCCACTCTCTTCTGATAAATTTTTGTCTGTTGACATCAGGTGCAACAGTTGTCATGATTTCTTATACAATGTTTGCTATGTATCATGGCCACAACTGTCACACACTGTATTACTTTCAGTACTCATGTGCCACAGCTTTGGCCCTATAAATGAAATATCTGAATTCAAAACCTGGCTTTCCTCCTTTCTCCACTAAATCTTCCTAACAACCAGTCTGGAAGATGTTTGGGTGCAGAGGATTTGGTTGAGTTAAAATTTAATACAAGTAGGCAACTGCTTGTATCACACAGATGAGGTCCCTGGGCTGGCAAACTCTCTGCTCTGCCCATCTTTAACACAGTACAAGCAGGAGACCTGGCTCCTGCAAAAATACGAGATCACTGTGGGCTAGAAGCCAAGTCTGAAGGAATGAACAGATGAGTCAATGCCCATAAACTTTCCCAGCCGAGTTTCCCAGTCTAGTTAGCTTTGCTTGGGAGAGCAAAATGAAAATGGAAAAAAGAATTCTCAGTCTCACTTCTGAGACATAAGTATCATCTGAGTGTGCTCCATTTAATGTGTCAATCAAAGCTCTCATGGTGTTTTTACTGTTCAGCAAGAATATTTGGAATACTGGAAAATCAACACTATCCAGCTGTTTCTCCAGCAGGCCAACCATATATTTCAAATGACAGCACCGCACGTTGGTATGTACATCCATATCTTTGAGAGCAGATGGCTTTGTGTGTGTGTGGTCATTTTAATGCTACTCCCTCAAATTCAGTCAAAATAAAACCTTAATAAAACTCAAATGCAGGCTTTTGAGATGCATTGATTTCAGACGGCTCTTGTCAGAGTACAGATGAAGTGAATCACCTCACAGGGACAGACATCTGCTGGGTATCGCTTTTGTTTCCCATAAGAAATAAAACACTGAACCCCTGCTCTGAGCTAATAATAATTGCCAGCACATTGGCACATGATTGCTTTTAAAGACAGAGAGCCCTCAGTTCTCTGATCCTTCATTTCGTGCCTTCCATCACAGCAAGGTGGATGTGCTGCAGCCCACAGGAGCAAGGACACCCTCTGTGTGTTCTGTGCTTCCTTTGGAGGCTTTTGCGGAGAGGGAAGGAGGGTGGCTATTTTTTCCCCAAGTGCAGGAAGCTTCCAGCTCTCAGCATGACATGCTGCAGCCGATCAATCAGATCCCATTGTGTGACTCTATTCATCTACCTCTCACCTCCCATCTGCTCATTTCCCACTAATTCCCTTTCCATTTCAGCAGCACCTCAGGGCTGCTCATCTCCCAATTATTCATTCTCTTTACGGAGCATGAAAAGCAGAGAAAACACTTTTTTAAAAATCACACCTATGGGTTTTCATACTGTCGAGGTCTGAGGGGCACTTCTCTCTGCCTTCCTCCCTCTTTTTGGTGCAGGGCCCAGCACCCCAGGGCATGGTTTACAACACACCCCAAGGGCTTGCCTTCATTAAGGGGAGAAATTATTTTTTCTTGCTTGTTACAGAAACAATGCAGATGTGTTGACATGAATTAAGAGTGATAGAAAGTCCTTTTTTGGCTGGTGGGGCAGAGCTGAGCTGGCTCAAAGCAATCTGCCAACGCAATGGGTCAAGGGGCAAATCAGCATGAATCTCCTAGTCTAATCTTGCTCTCATAGAAACATAATCATTAAGGTTGGAAAAGACCTCTAAGATCATCTAGTTCAAAGTCCAACCCATCCCCACCAAGTCCACTAACCCATGTCCCTCAGTTCCACATCTATACCATTCCTGAAAACCTCCAAGGACGGAGTCTCCACCACTTTCCTGGGCAGTCTGTTCCAATTCTTGAAGATTTTTTTCCTAATATCTAACGCGGTGCAACTTAAGGCCACTACCACTCATCCTACCTTCCAGCCCCATGTCATACAGCAAAAGCAGCTCCCAGATCCTACATCACAAGTTCTGTGTCCCTTCAAAATGACAGCAACCTTGCTGAGGCACTTTTAGGCTGGAAATTCAAGCAGTGCTACAAGAGGAAAACTCAGATGGTGGGAGCAGCAGACATTCAGCCATATGTATGGGGATGATGCAACCTCTCATTGTGGCCCTGCCCCAGTAGCACGCACTGTGCTGACACAGAGGGCCCCTTCCTCACTCAGTGCTCAGGGCAGACACTGCCAAGCTGGTAAGTGGTGATTTATTGTGCTTTCTTCTAGAAGTTTGGTGTGACAGATTTCCTGCCTATTATTCAAGCCCTACTCTGAAGACAGCCTTTGTTAATTCCCTCCTGAGCTCTTCCAGGGAGTTCATCTGCACAGCACTTGTGCGCCTCTTAACTGCTAATTCATTTGCTACTATAACACTGCTGTGAGGATTTTTTTTTAATTTCCATTTTGTGCATGAAGGACAGAAGTGAGTTGAGAGTCCAGTTGTGCCCCTTTCCCAGTGCTGGGGCTCTGAATTTGCAGGGTTCCCAGCAATATGCAGCAGTTCCTGTAACTGAACTACACCTCCCATTGATGGCAGCTGCAGGTGAGCGCTGAGTACTTCTGGAAATTAGACCCAGAGTCTGTATTTTGGCAGGCTGAGAAGCAGCAGTGTGCAATCTCACCATCTGTGCAAGGTTTGATTCAAGAAATTTGCCAAGACTACATGAAGGGCAAGCAGCACCCGCTTCTCCAGGCTGTGCCGAAGGACTGCTCCTGGTCCCACAGTACTCCCCATAGGCAACCCCGTTCCCTTGCCAGCTAGGAGTGCTTCCTGGCCCAGCTGCCTCCAGCCTTTTCCATCTGCCCTGTGGCTCTCACCCCAGTCACTCCAGTTCCCAGCTAGGCTTGCTGCTGAGTCTTTGTCTCCAGTTCTGCCTGCAGCAGGGAGGATGCAGCCTGGGAACACGGGTGCAGTCTGCCTACTCCCAGCTCTGGATCCTGCTGCAGCCTGGCCTAGAGCAAGACAAGCTGAGATCACAAGTAAAGGGTATAATTACAAGAACCCTTTGCACCCCATGGCCTGGACAGGAGCTGCACACTGTGGGCCCTGAACCATCAGCTGGAGCTGAACAGGTTTATTTGTGCTGAGAGGCCAAGTTAAAGCATGAGGCAATCCTTGGGGTCGTTAAACGCCAAAATTAAATATGTTTCTACAGAGCACGTGTGAATTGCTTTTTCAAAGGCTTGTAACTCAGCCAGATGTAGATGGATTTCCACAAGGCAGCAAAAGACATAAGCAGTGTAAAACCATTTGTTTTATGAAGTGTCATGTCTCTAATCTAAACTACTAAACTTCAGGCAAATTTATAGCTAGCTGAAGAAATAATTTACAGTGCAATATTTTAGGCAGCTTGAATGGCATCAGTTCTGCAGTTCCCACCTCCAGCCTGTGTTTGTGAGCCCTTGCATTGAACGCTAGCAACCAAGGGCTGCTAACAGATGGAAACCATGCTGTGGATACCCCTGGGGAGCAGCCTACTGCCTGTCCTGTCCCAGGGACAGGGGTCACGTCCACGTGCCTGTCTACCTCCCAAGGAAAGTGCTTAATACAACAGTGAGTATAAATTTCATGCCGTAAGTCTTCTGTAATGAGCAATAGAACAGAAATCTTACACAGAGTATTTCCCTTTTCCTTCAACAAATGTGGAGCAGTCTGTCTCAGCTACAAACAGAGCACCCAGGTGCCATCCATGGGCAGTGAGAAGCTTTCACACATTTTCATATGGATTTTTATTTGCTGGTATTTTACTGCTTCTGCAGTAAATTGGTGCTGACTGTGAACTAGCATAAAACATGACCCATAAAAGCAGAAACATATGGTGAAGGCACATTAAGGTCACACCAAGGATAACAGCTAGAAAGGTCTGCCTTGCACAGCCCAGCTGGGCATATGGAGGAACCCATCTGAATAAATAAAAGCCTTACTTAAGTCACCCCCACCAGTAGCCCTTTCTGGGTCTGAAAATGTTCCACTCGGCATTGGTGTGTACCAATGGTGGGACCCCTCCCTCTGGGAGTAGGATCCTGTTTCTGAGAATAAACAATGTGTTTCAGCAAAAAGTTTCTTTGAAAATCAGTCTGTCTGATAACCCCCACACCAGGCAGCAACAATGACAAACTTTAATCTGTACTTTAAAATCCTTTACTTCTAATCTAGGACATAAAACTCTACATATTCTGATTTCAACAATACATGGTAAAGCAATGCAAGTGATTTTTTAGCTGTGTTTCCAAAGTGCCTGGTATGGGGGTTTTGATGAACCATAGGAAAGGCCATTGCATCTTTAAGTGCTCAAAAGTACTTCACAGCTGGGAAAATTAATGGTGTCTTGATGCATGAATTGTGTATTTCACACTAATGTGTTTGGCTTGAAACTCAAAAAGTTTTATCTTAATTCTGGATTTCCTGAGTGTTTAACATGCTTTATTTGTGATAACAGTAGGAAACTATTCAAGAATTGAGTTTCTTAGCATCATCCCCAGTCACTAGATTGATCTCTCCAATGGCACGTGTGCTCATGATGGTCAGGTGCCCAAATAGATACTGGCTTGCTATTCCCACTCAGCTGGCCAAGATGAAATGCCCTGTTGGCACAGTGATAGGTTGTGAGCCGTCTCAAGTCCCTAACTGCTGGGCTCAGCCACACTCTATAACTATCCATTAGGCTGCACACTCAGATAAAGCCTCCAGCTGTTCCCAAAAACAACAGTTCATCAACAAAAGCCAGCACGCACACTACAGACAAATGCTTTGCTTTTGTGTGAGCTCCCTGTTGGCTGCACCAGCTCAAGGCTGACCATCAGGGCTCACAGGAGGTTTGGCTGCAGCTGAAAGGGAGGTGATTTCCTTCCCCGTGCTCTGAATTTTCACACCATTTGCATTGCTCTCAAATCTCATGGCTCACAAGTGGCAGGTGCTCCGCATGGATGCAGAAGAGATGATCCAAGACAGGGGAAGGGTCTTTTGCTATTGCTGCTCATGCAGTTGTAAAAGGGATATGGCTGAGCTTTCAGATTGAACTGATATTGCTACTACTGTATCAGTGCTAGTTTCTGCATTTATTACATTACCAATTTCAATCTTTACTGAGCTGAATTTTAATTAAACGGATATATTCCGGATGGATTTTGTTATTGTTGGTTGTTTTTTTTTCTCTCCCTGGCCATTAAGACTCATTATCTGGAGTCATCAGCTGTTTTCCTTTGTTTCCCATCTGTTCATGCAGTACTTGGATTCTGGGACTCTTCCCAGGGTGTGAGATAATTTCTGCAGATGGGAGTGCAATTTCCAGTGTTTTGAATTTTCCCCAAAGGGGTTTCATGTGGCCACTGGTGGAAAAATGACAATTGTAATGGTTTTGATTAAAGATTTTCCTTATTACAGAAACTCGTCAAATCTCACCATGTTTAAGATCATGCTGCTAGCTAGAGTCAGTGGCATTTTCTTCAAAGATGATTTTCAGTGCCTTCTCTATCTACGAAGACTCCATTCTCCAAAGCAAGGAAGGATTCTTTTTTGAAAACAAATCTTGTACAATTTCACATCATAGGGAGAAAATGCACTTGTTTGTGGTTGTTGAGAAATAGCAACTGCGCGTCCTTGCTGTTAACAGAAGCAGAAACTGGAAACTAATGAGACTTTGAGGGGCAGGTCTGGTCTTGTGTGACCTCTGGTAACCACCTCACATCAGACCTTTAACTTGTGCATCAGCGAGGTTGTCATATCCAAAACCTACAGTAGCTCAGTCCTCTGAAGTCAAGCAAACCTCCTCCTCTAATTTCTAGCCAAAGTATACTTCTGTCAGCCTATTCCCACTTGATCTCATGCCAAAGTCCTACTTCTCCATGAATAGCTGTTCTCTCTCCCTGGTTTTTATTTCCTCCGGTGTTTCCATTTCAACTTTTGTTCTGAGAGGACAAAGATGTCACTGTTTTCTATTGTTTCTTATCATAAAAACATGCTCTCTACTCTCCTAACCTTCCTCACACCTCTCAGGCAAAATTTATGTTCATCTGCTTTGGTGACCAGAGGCAAAGCTGTGCTGGCAGTCCTGAAGCCAAAGCACGAGTACATATCTGTTCTAACACTACTTCCCCCTTACTGACACTTAGTGTCACGTGCTTTTTCATGTTACTCTGCCCATGACAGTTGGATTGGAACTAGATGATTTTTAAGGTTCCTTCCAATCTAAGCCATTCCGTGCCTTTATGATTTTCCTCATCTGCAGGTTGACAAACTTACTTTAGTTTTCAGGTGACAAATTCAGGTCACTTACATCTCAAAATGTCCCCTTTTTTCCCCTCTGGATTCATTTTCTAGAATAAATTAAGTGGGTAGTAAGTATCACAATTAGTTAATTCTCTGCTTCCATTTCCTTGTATTCTTCTTCTAGTAATTCCTATCTTGATTTTTCAGCACCTCTGACACTAAAATTGTTAGACACTGTAACTGAGGGATGTTGTTCTCTGGCTTGTGGAGTAGGGTGAGCATTGGTAGTCTCACAGAGAGGGATCTTTTCCCAGTTTTACCAGGTTTCACAGTTAGAAAGCAATTTTCTGATTTGAAACTCCTGTTATTTGAAGTAAAGTTCAAAGAGTCATTTCTTCGTGGTCACAGTGCAAGTCCAAGCTTTGCTGGTAGTACTGAGGCCCTGAGACTATGAATGCTTTAACACAGCAATGGCTCAGTAACTCCTCTATCTCAGATGTGCTTGTATCACCTTCCAGCAAGAGACTCCAGACCCAGCAGGTGCTACCAGGTGGGACAGATGGTACCACTTGAGCACCTTACTGCTCAGCAGGACCCAGTTTTCTGCATTGCTAACTACTGGGCTCCTGGACGTGTTCCTCTGTTCCTCAGAGGAAACATCTCTACTGATGTCCAGGACATCAGATAGAAGATCCTTAGTTGTTCAGCTAAGGTTTTCACTCTGCAATTACAGAAATTCAAGAAGCCTTTTGGATATCCTATATAGATACATATATATATATATATCCTTTTCGAGGAACATTTCTTTACCAAAGAACCCAACATTTCAGCATAGAAATACTTGCAGAATTACGACCTCTACTCAAGAGTTTAAAGACTTCTGTGGTGCGTGTGGTGGAAAAATTTTTAATGGAAGTGCAGTATTTCTCTCATAAGGGAAAAAGTGAAAGGGCAATTGTGAGGGAATTCTGTTTGAGGAAAAGACTAATGCTGGAAAATTGTTTATGCCTTGTGTAAAACTCACAGTATTCCCAGCCATGGCCTGGGACTCTCGCAGAATCACAGAACCATAGAATATCCAGAGTTGGAAGAGACCCACAGGATCATCAAATCCAACTCCTGGCTCTACACGGGACCACCCAAAAACCAGACCATATGACTGAGAGCATGTCTAATGCTCCTTGAACTTCAACAGGTTTGAGGCCATGACCACTGCCCTGGGGAACCTGTTCCAGTGCACAACCATCCTCTTTGTGAAGAAACTTCTCCTAATATCCAGCTTGAGCATCCTCTCTCATGGCATTAGAGCTGTGCAATCCTAAGTGGCAGGGAGGGATGTTTATAGAAAGGTAGCGTTGAAGTCTGCAGACCTGTTACCAGGCCTTTGATATAAATCTGATCTAAGAAGTCTAGTCACACAATTTTGCTTCTTAAGTGTAAGTTTTTACCTTCAGTTAGGCTAAAAAGTAATTTCGGGGGAGGAAAAATCAAAGCAAATACTCGTAAGAGGAAATCTGGAGAAGCAGTGAACTTTTCACCTCTAACAGTTAGAAATGACCATGGGGTAGAAGATCAGATGGTTCACTTACCCGTTGAGTAACAAAATTAGGCTAAAAGTTAGATCTAGTCTGCCCAGAGGCAACATGACAAATTAGATTCATCCACTTGCCATATTTGTATTAATGCACTTTTGTATTAGTGAGCAGATTATAAGGGAAGACTTTGCCCTGAGGCAGGGTTTTCTGGCACTGAACTCATTTTCAAGCTGAGGATCCCCCCAGGGGCACTACGAGACCCTCACTTCTTTGCAGCCCAGGATGTGATGCTCAGTGAAGATTTGCCTCTATTCTGCAAACAGCTCTTGACACTTCAGAGCTTTTCTTTCTGTAAGGTTATACTTTAAAACCTCACAATATATTTTAATAGTAGCGTAATACTTACCATCTTTCTAAAGTCATTTAGTTAGTTCCATTGCTAACGTTATAAACAACAACAACAACAACATATATATGTGCTAATATTTTAAAAAAATAAAAATAAAAAAAAAAGTTCTCTGCAATAGGCTCTGTAAACTTACACTGGCTCCAGGTCCTGACTGGCAGTCTGCAGTGAGAACTGCTGACCTTGCAGACAGCCACCTCTCCTTGTGCCGTGGCTGCTGTCCTGCAAAGGGTCATACCCCTGTTGTTCAATGCCCCTGTGAGCAGTGGGACCCACAGCACTCTGCGTCTGTCGCAAGTGTGAGTGCTTTCCGTACGAGGCTTTGCATTGCAGCATTTCTTTTTCCTCTGACAATGAAAGACTTTTAAAATTAATTGCATGACATTCTGGCTTGTCTGTGATGTCAGCTTTGATTTTGCTGTGACAAAATGATGGCCGCTGCCTGTCACATAGAGTGACGCCTCGTGTGTGAGCGCTGTGCTCATCAAGTGGCAGCAGTGAGTTAAAGCCTGGCTGTGATCTGCGCTGAAAGCAGTTCTGGGGAGTGTAGGGAGGGAGAGATGAGCCGCACGTCGCCCTGATGCAAAGAGCCAGATGGTCACTGCTCTGTGGCTTTTTGGGGGCAGCTGGTGGTGACCTGCTGTGACAATGCCAAATCTACAAGCCCCAGTGACCAGTGCTGGGCATCAGCCCTTCTCTCCCCATCTCCAAATTACCGAAGGGCGGTGTTTTCAAAAGCTGCCATTTTAAGCATGCCCAACCACCAGACCTAAAAGCAGGGCTGCCGGAAGAGCAGTGCTCCTGCGATTGCGGGGCTGGAAAGGAAGGCGAGAGCAGGAGCACGAGCAGGAGCAAGAGCATGAGTTGTGGCCAGCTCTCCTTTAGAGGGCAGTGGTGCTCATTGTACGGAGCTGCACTGCGAAGAAGGTAAAATGCCATCAGCTGGGGTCACAGGGCACGAAAGGAACAGTAACACTTAGAAAATAGTACCGCAGTGGTGCTGCTGGGCGTGCTATGCCATACAGGAGAGCATTTCACAGACTCCGTGCACTGCTCTGTGCAGGGGCTCATTAATTTCCCCTTGATTTGTTCCCAGTAATCATCATTCAGACAATTAATTATGATTGATTATGATTACGAAAAGGGTCTTCCTTTTCTCCTGATCACAGCCCAGAGTGAACCACCCCTGACCATCAACGTTTGCCAGCTCTGCCACAGCCCCTCTCACAGCCCTCCCTGTTTGGCCTACCCCCAGCAAGACCACCTAGAGGGTTCCCAAAGCAGCACCAACCTTTTCATGGGCTTGGGAGAGTCCTCCTGCTCCAGGCTGGAGGATGCATGCTTCACATGCATGGCATTGTATGAGGTGTGAGTGTACTCATTCTCATCACCGTAGTCAGGACCAAGCAACGTTCGAGCCCACGTCCCCATGTCGTACGGGGGAAGAGTCCCCCCGAACTCAGAGGGCAGGCATTCCGGGTGTATTAGCTGGTGAAGGCTGTTCAGGTTGTTTCCATGAAGAAAGATCTTTAAAAAACAGAGAAAGGTCAAAGTTAGCATCGCTTCCTTGCTTCATTAAGTACAGTAATAGCAGCACTAATGAAGCATGTGGTGCCATCCGTTCCCACTGGCAGTTTCTGAGAGTTTCTGAAGCACCTGGGGGTAGGTGGGAAGGCAAGGATCAGCTTTGGTGTGTGGGGCCAGAGTTATGTTGATGGCATAAGCACTTCAGAAAAGCCAAATTCACTTATTTTTGGCACGTGACACTGTTAATTTCTTAAGTAGCATATTGGGAAAAGTGAAGTGCAGATCAGAAATGACTGACTACCGCCACTGGAATAAGCTACAGCTAGTAGTGTAAAAAATGTGAGGAACAGGCCTTCAGCTTTAGAGAGGATCACCCAACCCTGAATCCAAGGACTGGTGCTGCACAGCATGCATCTCTCTGTGCTGCTATTTTGTGCAGCTGTACCCACATCAGGCTGCTAATGCCATTGTGACAACACCCATATTCCACCTGTCAAGCAAACGCCAGTTAAGATATGGGGCCTTCGGAGAGATCATCCAAGGATGGCTTTAGGATCTTCAATGGACAAATATCTTAGGTGCCTGCAGGACAATATGTCACATTGGTTTGGGTGGTGTGAGCAAACAGGCTTCAGGCACTGACGTCTTGTGTGGAAATAAGTGAGTTAGCACCGTGTGAAAAATGTTTAAGTTTATTCCCACAAAGGAGTTGAACTGAAGTTTCTTTCTGCAGATGGCTTCAGCCAGACCTGATAATCCCTCCACATTGCCACTTCTCTCTATCCCTAAGCAGAGCCCATTAGTAAGGACCTACACTTATACTGGTAACTCACTGGTCCCTGGTTCAGTTATTGCTTCAACCCAGACCATTGCAAATGGTATGTTTTAATAACAGCAGCAGTTCTCTGTGGCCCTATGAGAAATGGAGAGAGAAGGAGGAAGCAAAGAAAGCAGGGGTCCGCTCTGCTACTTCATATCTCCAGCTCCCACCTCCCCCAGCCCCTCATGATTACCCTTTTCCTTGTCTTGTCTTTGAGGAATGGTTTGATTAGTGTGTACAGGGCATGGATGTACCAGGGCTGGTTGACAAAATGGACTCCTCCAAAGCGGGCAGGAAAGCTGTCCTACAGAAGGAAAGAAATTGAAGGCAGTTAATAAATGCATTGCTTTAGCCAGGCAGCCAATGAGATGAAAGCCAGAGAAAGAAGTATCCCTCTTTCCATCTATAATAGCAGCTGAGCACTGAGCTTTCTGGAAAGGGGTGGAAGGAGGTCGGAAGAAGGAGAAGCCCAGAAACGTTTCATCTGTCTCTTAGCACAGCCCCTTCTCCCTCTGCCTCAATTGCTGATGATGTAAGAAGTGGGCTACACCAGACGGTTTGCCCACTTTCAACTCCATCAAGGCACCTGACTGCTGGACTGGGAAGGAGGCAGGGCTGAGCACATCTCCCTCGCGGAGCAGCTTTCTCGTTTCTCATTGTGCAGCGCACAGCGAGGCCCCGGTTCCCACGCACTCTGCCGCATGCCACTCACCTTTTCACCCTTCTGCCTCCCCGCCTCCCTCCTGCTAAAATCATCATTACAATGGCTGACCTTTCAGGGTGAGCGAGCAGCATATTCTGGGGAGGAGGATGGGTGGGAAAAGCTGATAAGTGAAGGTGTAGTGGGAGCACACCATGGCGGCTCCATGGAAACTGGCTGAGCCAAGCGCTGGCAGCGAGGCTCTGCACAAACAGCCTCAGCATTAACATGCAGGTAGCGTCCTCCGGGGAGGTGTGTGCAGCAGCAGCCCACCCGCTCGGGCAGCCTGGCACGCTTAGTAGGAGAGGAGGTTGCTGGTGCATCTTGAAAGGTTACCGTGTATTGTGACGGGCATTTTGTACTGCTGCTCTCCTCTAACAAATGTCAAGCAGTCAGGGAAGACCCCGGGGTCTTTGGCTTTCGTTAATCGCGGGATGACTGCTGCTCCTGCATGCAAGAACTCTTCCAAAGTGTCTCTGCTTGGCAAAGGAAGATCCTGATGGAGCCTTCCCCATCTTTCCTGTGCACCCTGTAGCTCAGTGAATACAACCACATTTCTTCCTGCAGAGCTTCGGCTTTCGGACTCAGGCAGGTTCATCCCCCACAGTTAGCATGGGGTATCCTAGGGCTTTTTCTCAGCTTTCTCTGCAGCATCACAGTCTGAGCACAGCCGGTGAGAGTGTGGGGAAGATTTGTGAGATGATATGGAAAATCCCCTTATACACCTGCTCAGTGTAGCTTCTGTATGGCTTCAAGGCCAAATTATTCCACAGATTTAGCACTATGTAGGAACCCAACCTCCTCCTGTCTCCAGTCTTACCCTGTGTAGACATGAGGGACCATTTATACTCTTCAGGCACTGGCTGTGGATTACCCTAGCAGTCATACAAAATGCACCCCATTAATGTGTGTGAGGGGCTAAAGTCATAAGCGATACTCTTTTCTTTAGCATTACAGCAGTATAAGCCTCTTACATCTCAAATGTGTCAGTTTAGCTGAAATAATTACGAATCTCAATATGAAATCCGTGTGCCAGTGGGTAGCCAGATCCACAGGCAGGAGCCCTTCCAAGGAAGACAGATGATCTGTAGAGGTGTTAATCCACAGTGAAGATAACTGCACTTCCACTGTTGCTGGGACATTAGTTAAAATTTTGGAACACAACTCTAATTAATTTAAACTACTGGACTGCTGCAGATTCCCATGACTCCAATTGTGCTGTCTTGAGAAACAGTAATGGAGAATCTGGCCTTTATTCTGAGCCCACCTGGTGTTTAACTGCCAGTGTGGCCATGAAATGAAGCCAAAAGTAGCTTCCTATTGCGTGATAAACCTAAAACGTGTTTTAAACAAGACTAAAGCCAAAAATTCCCATCTCATGCAAAACTCATATATTCATTTGCTTTCCTTCCACGAGAACGAAAATTTGAAGACGAGAAATTTTTCACAGAATATTTTTAACATTAAAAAAAGGAACAGAGAGATCGGGGTGCTCTTCCTTAATAATATTATTCTATATTTATCAAAGTAGTTGATATCTCATAAGCTGTAGCTCTAAGGGAGAAGTTCTGGATTTGTTTGCTCTTTGAGACTGAACTGCCATAGCAGTACTAACTTGCAGTATAACAGCACAGGTGAGTGCAGTAGATGCAGTCTGGATTTGAAGCAAAGCACAATAAAGAAGAATTGAAGGCATAGGAATGACTTTTAAGACACAGAGATTTCTATCAACTCAAAAAGAAATTTCTTTTTGTTTCTCCATAGGATATACAGATGATATTAATCACAATCTTCAGTGAGAAATGCCAGTTAGGCTTCTTTTCCAAGGGGAATTTTTTCTTCTTACAAGTATATATACCAGCCATAATGATACCACTTTACCCAAAAAAGGTCTGAATGCTGAGAATTAAGAGAACCAGCTGGAGGTTTGAATTGGCAGGCTGCCTCTGGAAAAGGTTGTCAAAAGAGGAAGATGTACTTTATATATTAAAAATGACATTTATATAAACCCATCATAGCATTTTGTGTCCATTAACTATATTCTGTCTAGTACATCAGTAGATAAAGTGTTATAGCAAAGCTTCTCATATAACAGTGTTATTTAAAGGCAACTGTGATCCTTTCCTTCTGAGGATACACCAGAAGATGCACAAATAATTTTGTAAAGGCAGTATGATGATCAAGAAATAATTATTTAAAAAACCCTTTTTTTTTTGCGTTTAACTTTCTGTATTTTTGTTTCTTGCACTGCTAAGCACATTAATCTCAGTTTGACTTTCATCCTTCAGTCCACCCGCATTTGTAGGAATGTCAATTAGGACAAGGATGAAAACATGATTTTTTTTTAAACCAAAGAAATTTGATATGGGAATCATCCAGACAATTTGGAATTGCAACATACCAATTTTGCAGAAGTCCCTAATTAGAGCAGAGCTGTCTTGGAAAGAAAAACTCTCGTCTGGAGGTCTGCCTTGCTCAGCTCTAGGAAGATGTATGAGACCTTTCCCACACCCCACTTAGTGTCTCTGCTGCTTTCCCTGGGGCTAGGTGAAAGTAGCTGAAATTGATTTTCTGCTGGAGAGCTTGTGCTGTTAGGAATTCTCTTTTGATTTCTCAATGTCTCGTGATTCTGTGAGAAGGTGTATTTTATAATGAGGTGTATTTTTTGGAGCCTACTGTGGAAAGGACCCTGGGATCCTTTCCTTAACCTGATTCCTTGTTAAATAGTAAGAATATATTTACATTTTATTCCAATGACATAAATAAAATATGACACATAGGAAATGGTCTACTTATTTGTGTACACTCTTATTGTTTCTTTTGAAAATCAGGCTGGACGTAACTTCATGTCACTCAGAGAAGCAATTTCAGCGTGAATAAACACACTCAAGCCAGCATTAAACCAGCTAGCTTACTGCTCAGTGATAGCAGGGAAGAACCAGTGAAAGGTTTCCCAGTATCTACCTGAACAGCTAGCTCTCTTCAGGGCCAGACAAGGTCTTCTTTCACTGGGATCTGTTGACTAAAGTAAAGAATACATCTAACCTGATACCTTTTCTAAATACCATAGACAAACCCACAAAAACAAAATTGTCCCAGCAGAGAGGTTTTAATAGCTACTGTTGACTGAGTGAATCTGGTGCTGTAGATGGGACATAACATTTGTCTTTTTTTGCTTTTATTTGGCTTTATCAGTTTGTTGGTTTGTGTCTTTTGGTAGGTTCCCTTTCATCCTCAAAGGGAAGAAAGAAAGGAACACTTGAGTGTTGCAGTAAAGGTGTCATGGACACCCCAAAATCCATACAGGCCTCACTGTATTTTATGTTTCAGGTTGGAAAAGTGTCTCCCAGGTGCAAGTCAGAAGAAAATGTGGAGAACATTGATTGTCTTCTCCTCTCAGACTCCTGTGCTTGGAAATTTCTGAATTGAAATGAGCCTGGGACTGAAATTTTTCTATACAAAATGTTCTGCTAAATAGCTCAGGAGAGATAATCATGAGGTGAATGAGAGACCTTTTTTCTCTGTTTCTGCCTGTTCTTGCCTTCGTGACATCTATTTTATTTGGCAGGAGTATACATCAGAAACCTTTAACTGTTTTGTTGTTCTGAACTGCTTGGCTCTGAAAGCTGCAAATCAAGATGATCTTCCAACATCTCCTCATACCAGCGTGGCAGAAATGCAAAATAATCTCCAGAATATCAAAATTAGGAACAAATCCAACCTGATACAAATCTAGTTGATCTTTTCAAACTGCATGAATTGGCTGCATATACCAATGACCTAAGCTCAAAAAAACACACTGTAGTGTATTTCCAGCTTTGGAACATCTGAAATTTGTGACACAAGCATTTTTTGAACTAGTTCATAGCTTCAACCCCTAGCTATTAGAAAAGTAAACACACATCTTGCTATCCAAATGCCTTTCTTTATTCTAGACCACACTGGCCAGTTTAATGCAAAACGAAATATAATCCCCTTTGAATGAAAATAACATCCCTTAGATTCAGGCAGATTTCAATCATAAAAACTGTTTAAACCAAAAGGTCATTCAAACTGAGGATAAAAACAGCATCCTCATGCCTATGTGCTTACATAATCAGTCCCTGCGGCGGATTAAAGCTCCCACAGACCATATTAATAGTTCTGGGAGATTTTATTAATAGTTCAGTGATAGTTTCTCCCCAGAGAATTTCCGTGTGTGGGTGATTTTAATGGACTGGCACAATGAAGGGAGGATGCTTGCAGCTCTCTAACTCTGGATCTAAATCCAGCCTTGGAAACGGGAGCAGTGATGAAAGTTGTTCTTCTCTGATTTTATGAGTGCCAAGTACTCAGTGGATAGGCTGCCTCTACTGAAAACACTTGAGAGCATGTTTGAATGAATGTGGTGTAACGCCCTTGGTGCAGCCAGAGCAGGCTGTATTACAATATGGATTAGGAAGAAAGGCAGAGTGCCACTCTCATCCTTCCAGCCACTATTCCTAATTTTAATGCACCCCCCCAGGATCCTAGTGTTTAGCTGGGGAACCCAGTGGGCAGAAGGAGCTGGGGACTGCAGGGACCTGAGGTGCTCCCATCCCCCTCCAGCATCCCCAGAGTGAGCCTGACTCTGCTTGGGGACCAGGAACAGTTCACACTTCTGTCCAGAGAATTTGATCTGCTTTTTTTTTTTTTTTTTTTTTAATCTGCAAAGGAGAGGAAAACTATTAAAAAAGTCTAACGGTGTTAGCAATATGGCAGCCTTGACCTGCTTAAACTACAACTGCAAAAGGACTTTCTGCAATTAGGAAGAACTCATTGATTTTGTGAAGTGGTGACTGTAACTGCTCACAGCAAAATGTTCTCTTTCCTTTGAAGCACACAGTAGCAAAAGATTGGAGCAAAATCACAGAAAAACATGAGTATTTAGTTTATTTTTACACCACATGCCCACATATGTAGATTAGTATGCTCTGAAGCACTGCAGTAAAGGAAATGGAATTGAAAAACGAACACTAGGATGCATTCTCCCAGACATTTCTCATGTTCATTATCTCTCCCACTACACTCTGTAACTTTTAAAATTCATTCATTTGCAGTAGGTTTCTCCCAGTCATCATTGCATGTTAGTGAGGTCCTGCAGAGCATCTGTTCATGGGTGTTGGCAGATGGCACCAATAAATCAGGTTACAGAACACAGATTTGCTCTCATTTGATTTGTCCTGATAGAATCATGCTGTCATATCATCTGGTCTAACAAAATAACCTGTAACCTTGGGGCAAAAGGAAGATTTCCTCACTACTTCTTTACAAGAAACTCTTTGCTGAATAGAACCAGCTTGAAATAATTGAAGTACAGAAAGTGTCCAAGGAGCAGTGACAGCTCTGGACTGACAACTTATCCTGGTGTTGCTTCTTCGCTTGGAATCTGCTGCCGTTGATTTTAGCACTTCACACACAAGTCACAGACCGTTGCTTCTTTCAGGAAAAAAAGGTGAATGCACTATGCTGCAAAATAAAGCAGATTCATTCAGGGTCTTGTTTGAAATGGTACTCAGAGAAGAGAGGAATTCAAAAGGTGATGCAAAAAATATATATGTAAGGAGATAGTGCACTGGAGCAGTGTTTTGGAAGTAGTGCATGCATGTGTAGCTCAAGTATCACCGAACTCATGAGAGTGAATTCTGGACTAGGTTGGAAGAACAGGGAGTTCCTGGCTGAGCAGACATAGGATGGATAGTGGTGGGGCAAGTTAGGGCACATAACTCCATCACAGGAGGGACACAACGTTTCTGGAGGCTGTTTTTCGTAGTTACTTTCAGAACTTGCTCTGACCATTGAAGCCAACTCAGGCAAGTTGGGCTAAATTGTCCCCGTTGTTCTGATTTTAAAGTAAATTCCAGCTCACAAACACTTCCACATCCAGCTTTCATCAGCAACTACAAGCTGCGTTGCTTCTATTCCTGTGTCTCACTGAACATGTCAGTCTGAAATCAGTTGTGGGGGAAGGGAAAAACAGTGGGAAGATCATCAAAGCTGAAAGTAGTTTAGGGCTTAATTAGAAACTGCAAAACACACTGGGCACAGCGCGAGCCTGGTCTCCAGGCCTGCAGGGCCAATGCACGTGCTGCTCACTGGGGCATGCAACCACGAGTTTGCTGTGGCTCTCAGCGCTCACTGGGTCTCCAGCCTGTGGCTGCAGGTGACCTAGCAGCTTCAGTGGCTTGAAAGCATCAGGAGAACAAAGTTCCTGTAGAAATGTCAGGTCTTTAAAATTGAGAGTAATTTTAAAAAGTTAATCTCTGAAGAAAATGTATTAATGCCTGAAGATTAGAAGACTCAGGGGAGACCTCATTCCTTACAGGGGAGAGCTTTCAATACATAAGTGGATCTTATAAACAGGAGGTAAATCAACTTTTTACATGGATAGATGGTGATAGGTCAAGGAATAACATTTGGAATCTAAAAGAGGGGAGATTTAGATCAGATGTGGGGAAAACTTTTTACTGGGGGGGTGGTGAGGCACTGGCACTGGCTGCCCAGAGACGTTGTGGGTGCCCCATCCCTGCAGGCACTTGAGGCCAGGTTGGATGAAGTCCTGGGCACCCTGAACTGGTGCCTGATTGAGTGATTGGCTACTGCCCACAGAAGGGCGTTGGAACTAGGTGATCTTTGAGGTTCCTTTCAACCCAAGCCATTCTATGATTCTATGATTCTGTGATTAACCACTGTAGCAGAAATCTGAAGTTTTCCTTAGCTGACTTGACCTTTCTCCCTCTGGCTATTTCTATTTCCATAGACAGGCCTTGCACCCATCCTGAAGAGCAATGGATCTGTGGGACACCACAGTTTAGAGCATGGGAGTGAAGGCAGAGGAGACAACGCTGAGGCAAATCCACAAGGATTTGAAAGACTGTTGAAGGGTGTCAGTCAAGTGCATGCAGAAAGCCAGACCTGAGAAGGACAACATACAGCAACTTATATCTTGTTCAGCACTGCTGGGATTTTAAACAAAGCACTGTACAGAGTCTGTCTCTTTAGATATGCATTGTTACACTGAGATGCATCACTGGAGATTCTACATCATGTATGTAAAAGATTTACTTTATACACATTATCTCTTTCTACACATGCTCTCCAACAAGATAGCCCTGTGCCAGAACAAAGAAGCCATGAAGGCCAAATCATCACGATGAGGACAAATGCCCACAACGTTAGTTAAAGTCAGCCAAAGAAAAGCAATTAAAAAAGGTCTTGTGCCTTTCTTCTCAGGAGACCTACTGACTTTGCTCTTTATCTTGCCAATGGAAGTGCCACAAAAAATTATAATCATATTATATTTGTGTTGTGATTGAAACCTGATGATGGAGAAAAGGAGACTTTGTTATTTATAGTGCTGGGCAACCTACTTGGTGTTGAACAGAAGTCTGCTGTATCTTGGCTTAAACAAAATGTGGAATCATCTCAAAGCTTCTGCATGTGCATTCACTCAGAGACATGTAAAGGAGATTATAAACTGTTATTGCGATGGGATTATAAACTAGCACAGGACAGGAAAAAAGACTGATGAAGCAGTTTTTTGTTAGCATTAGTTGTCTGACTCAGGCAATGTTTGAAAGCGATTATTTCTTTTCCAGTAAATTTCTCTGCATCTAGAAAGAAATTAAAATCCTTTGTGTTGGCTTTTCTCTACTAGAAGGGATATCATAAACGTCTAGCACTTATTTTCTCAAGTCTGCTAAACAGAAACTGGGTTTCCAACTTATTTCACTAAGTATTTGAGATCTTACTGTTTTCTTTGAGGTTGGAACCTCATTTTGAAATGGACAATTTCCCTTCACCAAACTCTAAGCACAAACCCTTTTAAAAATAATTTCTATGGTCTCTGTTGTCCTTGATGAATGAACCCTGTTGAGTGTACTCTGAAGACATTTTGCAATTCTTTTCATCTCTTGCAGCAGGAATACATGTATAAGAGGGTGAGTGAGGAAGACACAGTGACCTACTTTGTTTTTAAATGGAGACATAATGCTGAAGACCTGTGCAATGTAGAAACTCAACTCTGGGGAGATTCAACATAAGGCAACTCATGTTTCATTAGATAAATACCTGGCACCAGCATCTTTGATTCATGTGCAGCCTCTTGTTCTTCCAAACAGCAGAAAGCCAGGGGAAAAAATAAAAATCACTCCTTATTATTTGCATAATTCAATCACTGTCCTTGTTCTGACATGTTAGTAAGATTGCTCAGCTTCTGTTTCTGAAGGGAAGCTTGTTTCATGTGTTTTTGTTTCACAAAGTCCCAGATAGTCACAGGGCTGAATTGACAGGAGCAGACCAATGTGTCAGCTCTGCAATCAAATATAATCTCTTTTTTCTGCCCTATTGTGATCTGTTTTATTATTATTTTTAATTTTTTTTTAAATAGTTCAGCTGTGTCTTGGTAATAAGAAACCTAACCATAGTTGAATGTCCTTGAAATATGTTTTGAGACCAAAGGAGTCATGATTAATACTAAAAATATATGTTTTTCCATTGCGGAAAAGCTGTTGTTTAGGAAAGCTGCTTTTACAGTGACAAGCAGCATTTTAAATTCCCTGATGTTTTTCCCCCTTGCCTTTAAGAAACAAGCATGAAGGCCATTTTGCAGAAAAGAGCTTTGTGCTATGCAGTACAAAGAACATGCTGATATTTTCCCCTGTGGCCCTTAGAGTAGGCATTGCTAGCAGCATCACCAACAGCCAAGACTGTCTGATATGCCATTTGCAACTGTTATAACCTTACCAGTGTTTTATGTTTTGGGCTCAAGTGTTTCAATAGCAAACTCAGACAAATCTTTATGGGAACAGTTAGGGGAGATGGAGCGTGGAGAAGTGATTTCTCAAAGGGCTTGTGGGAAAATGTATTTTTTCTGCACTTCAGTAATATTTCTGTGATTGCCGAAGATGGAAATTGAAAGTACAAAGTCTTTAGGCATGGACTTGACTTCACATTAGGCTTTCCTAGTGCAGGTGGTTCCACTGCCCCAGTGAGAATTTGCAGCTGTGTGTGTGCATATGCCAGAACTCATTCAGAGGCTGAAATGCCTTATAGGTTTGTATTGTTACAGTGATAACCTCTTTTCTTAAAAGCTGAGATCAGTTACAATCCCTAGAGTTCACTGTCTACTTCCTCCCAGGAGATCTCTGCCCTGGTTGATGGTGAGAGGCAGAGATCTGCCTGCAGACATTGCTCCCAGAGGTCTGGTAATTCCCAGGTGGAGCCAAGGCCCCACAAAGCTATGTGGGATACTGCAAAAAAAGGGATTTTTGTTTTTTCATTTCAATTCTGGGTGTGTGACTTTGTCATTTTAATGTTCTTTTTGTGTTCTTTGCACATAAAGCAGTGCTAAGTGACAGCCAGTGCTGCTCATCACATCAGCACTCAGAACTGAGGCTCTTATTGGTCTGGCAGTGTTAAATGCTGCTTGAACTTTGCATTCTTTGCTAAACAAAATATGTGCTTATACTCTTCAACATCCCTCTTGTTGCCACTGTATAACCTCCCTTCACTTCGCAGCTTTTATCCCTCACTGCCCTGCTTTGATGCAACCTTAACTCTGACTTGAAAGCAACTTTAAAGGGTAGCGCTAGGAAAATGATTTCTACTGTCTGTTCAGGCGCAAGACAAGCAAGGCACTCATCAGTGTGCCTTGCCAGCCTTTTAATTCTCATCTCATAATTTCAGTCCTTTGGCCTTTCTTTGTTATCACCTGCTCCAACAAAGTCCCTGAAAAGAGGAGTCTGGGGGACAGCAGTTTGCTGCCTTAGCATTTGCACTGGGTGCTCCCCAGTGACTCTCATTTGTGTTTTTAGGCAGTACATTGCCAGTTTTGCAAGACAATTGCAATGGCAATTATGCCATTCCGATATTGTACTCCTTGAAAAAATGCTTTAATTACTTTTTCACTCATCAATAGCAGGGGAAAAAAGTACTTCACTGAATTTCTTATAATTGTGGTCAGCAGAAAGGTACAATCCTATTTCACATCTACCTCTGATTTAAAAAAATAATTTTTCCACTCCTTCTCAGATTGGATTGAAGTTATGCATTAAGTATTGCTACATGACACTTTCAATAAATTAGGCTTTTTTCCACCCAATGTCTGAGAATATGCTGCATCATGTCTCCAAAATTCATTAAATTTTCTGGGCAGATATAGGGCAGTCAGCCTGCATGTTTTCCTATGAAGAATTCTTGCTGAGAAGTCTTTCCACCTGAAGGCAAGCTGAAGTGTATTTCCTAGTTAAAGTCTAAGTATGTTTTATTACTGTTCCCTGCTTGAATATCATGGAATTTTAAGAACAGTGGATGTCATTTACCTTTACTTCAGCAAGGATTTAAGCATAACATCTCATATTTTTCCTTTAGAGTGATTTTGTTTGGAGAGTATTTCATAGTGCATGTGAAACACTAGCTAGATTGTTGAGATCAAAGAGTTGAGTTCAGAGGTACGAAGTCTGCATTGTGGTCATTCCATAATGTTTTTTCTCTGGGGTTCATACTGTGGGCAGAAATTTATTTATAAATTAGCTGGGTGATGCTAGGGAGTAGCTAAGTCTTAAGAACTCTGATGATGGTGACAGTCTGTGGGCTGCAACAGATATGAAGGTTAAGGATTACTTATCCACAGGGATCCTGGTAAGCTGAAAAAAATGGGTTTCTGGGACCCACATTAACAAACACAAAGTGTTTTCTCTTTGCCAGAATAATTCCATGCAACAGTGCAGAGGAGCTAGAAAATAGCTTTGCAAAAGAGGACTTGGATATCCTGGTGGTCAAGTTGAAAGCCAGTCTGTTTTTGTGGTAAAGAACTACCTTGGGTTGCAACGGCAAGCGTATAACCAGCAGGTCAGGGTGGTGATCCTTCCCCTCTGCTCTGAACTCTGGTTCTCAAGTGAGAACCTTGAGCCCATTCTGGGCTCCCTACTTAAGCATAGGTTGACATACAAGAGGCAATGGATATGGGCGGCAGTGGTGGAAAGCCAAAGTATTAGGAAAATATTTCATACTGAGGCAGCCAAATACTGGAATGTGTTAGCTGGAGAGGCTGGGGGATCCCAGTCTGCAGAGATGTTTCTGTCTCAGCTGGACAATGCCCTAAGCAACATGATCTAAACTCAAAGCTGAATCTAATTTGAAAATCTGCCCTGCTTTAAGCCACGAATGGGATCGAATGACCTTCAGAGGCATCTTCCAATGTCAGTTCTCCTATGATTCTGTGTTATTTTATATGAGTGGGTATGCTTGCATCCAAAGTTATTAAACTGTTCCTGCTCTGAAATTTACTTAGTCATATTTCTCACGTCACTGACTGATCTGTGATTACTCAGACGTCACTGACTGATCTGTGGTTACTCAGCAATTCATACTGCAATTTCTGTTGAAAGCTGAAACGTTTTTCCTCTTTAAAATAAGCCACAATTTACTACAGGCTAGTGGGCAGGAAAGTAAGGCTTATTTAAGACACGCTTAGCCACAAAACCCATACTAGAAGCACAAGTGACAGCAATAAACAAAAGAAAATTATCTGCTCATGCCAGAGCAAAATCCATACCACTAACTTCCTGCACTGAACCATTGTTCTAAAAATTATTTCCTTGTTATCAGCAATGTGCTGGGTGAAGACAAGTCATCAGAAAACCTGCATTCCCTCTTAAATGCTATAGTATTTCACACATGCACCAGTGCATATCCATTCCACTTATGTTCTTCGACTTAATTAAAATCTCTCTATTATTGAAACCAATAGCCGTATCAGAAAAGTATCGGAGCTTAGGAAAGAGTGTTAATTTATGCTGTTCACTGCAGAGCTTTCCAGGAGTGTTAGGTTATTTCTTACCTAACCTAACCAATTTCTGCTGGAAATCCTGAAATTTGGAAAGAATTTGGAAATTGAATCCAAAGCCATCTTTTTGAAAGCATTAGTGAGAAATTAATAATACTTTGGAAAACGTTGCAGATACTTGATCTCTGGTTCTTTTGATATTTTTCTTTTATTTTAACAATAACACACTTCTAACATATATGTGCAGTAGTGTTTTTGTACATTATATTTTTGCACAAAAATTCAAGATAACACATTTACTGGTTGAGTTGTGAAGGAGCTCAGTTTATGAAAGCCTACTCAGTATGAAATCTATCACTGAACACATTAAATTCTTTGCTAAAAGTGATTGTTGAACAAATAATTATCCCAAGAATAAACAGTAAGGAAATATGGCTGATGTGGTTGACAAGCCACTATGAAAGATATTTGAAAAGCCATAGTGGTCAGGAGAAGTCCCTGGTCACTGGAAATAAGACAGAGCCACACCTGTTTTTGAGAGTATGAAGGGCAAACCAGGGAACCAGAATGGCTCCACCAAGGGCAAATCTTACCTGATCTACCTTGTCCCTTTTTATGACAGCGTAACTATGTTAGTAGACAAGGGAAGAGCCACAGATGTCATCTGTCTAGACTTCAGTGTTATCCCTCAAGAATCTGTACTGGGACAGATCCTGTATGGAAACAGGTAGGTCACAGCCTGAACCAGTGATTAAACACCTGGTGAAGGGGTGTGGACAGCCTGGGAAAACGGGTGCAAGCAATTCACCTGTGTGACTGGAAGGAGTGGACCCAGGGCCTGCCCCTCCCTAATCTCATTTTAAGGGCTGGCAGCCAGAGGGGAAGTGTCTGTACTTGGAGTTTGCTTTCTTTGGGTGTTTTCTAGTGAGACTTGATCTAGGGAAAGCAGGTAAGCTGTTCCTTTTTTATTACTGAATTGTAACCATCTACCTTTGTTGGGTGACTCAAAACTGCTTTAAGGCAATTATATCTACTGCCTTCTGTCCTTATATGTGGTTTTTGTTTTTTTAATTTTTATTTTTGTATATTTACATCAATTATACTGACAATGGGATTGAGTGCACACTCAACAACTTTGTAGGCAACGTCAAGCTGTGTGCTATGATTGACTTAACTGAGGGATGGGGTGTTACTGAGGCAGACCTGGAAAGGCTTGAGCAGTGGGCGTACGTGAGCTTCATGAGGATCAAGAAACTCAAGTAAGAAGTCTGACGTTTGTGTTGTGGTAAGTCCTACTCTCATACAAACTGGGGTTGTAAGGATAGAGCACAGCCTTTCCAGGGTATACTGGTGGAAGGTAAGATGGACGTGAACCAGCAATCTGTGCTTGTAGACCAGAAAGCCAACCAGATGTTGACACCAGGTCCTGGGCTGCACCCAAACAAGTACACTCATCAGGTTACAGGAGGTGATCCCGCCCCTCTCTTCCGTGCTGGTGAGGCTTGACCTGAAATACTGCATCCAGATATGGAGTCATCAGTACTGAAGACATGTGGCCCTGTTGGAGTACATCCAGAGGAGAGTCACAGAAATGATCCAAGGGATGGAACACCTCCCCTGCCAGGACAGGCTGAGGCAAATGGAGCTGTTCAACCTGGAGAAGAGAATGTTCCAGGGAGACATGAAAGCAGCCTATCAGTACCTAAATGGGACATATATGAAAGAAGTGGACAGACCCTTTAGCAAGGTCTCTTGTGATAGGACAAGAGGAAATGGCTTTGAACTAAAAGAAGAGAAATTCCAACTGGATACAAGCAAGAAGCTTTTTCCAATAAGGATGGCGAGGATCTGAAACAGGTTGCTCAGGGAGGTGGTGGATGCCCCATCCTAGGAGACACTCAAGGTCAGCTGGGTGTGTCTCCAAGCAACCTGATGTAGCTTTAGATGTCCCTGTTCATTGCAGTGGAGTTGGACTAGATGGCCTATAAAGGTCTCTTCCAGCTCAAACTATTCTCAGATTTAAAATAGAAAATTGGAAACGTTACCAACACTGGGATTCTTTCAAACTATGGGAGATAATTGGAGTCATTTTGCTTTGTACTTCAACATATATCCATGAGCCACAAGTACCTCTGAAAATGTGACAATTTCTGTCAGATGAATTCTGAAATACTTCAGTTGTTTTTAAAAAAAAAAAAAAAAAAAAAAAAAAAAAAAAAATTATTAACTTAGGCAGAGAAGGTTAATTATAAAAGATTATTATAGCAATTTGAGTGCTATTCTCAAGGTGAAGTGAAACATGTTTGGTGTTGTTTTTTTTTTTTTTTTTAAACAGACATTACAAAAAAAAAAATTAAAAATAAAACAGTGATTCTGACTGATAGAAAGTTGAAAAACTGTTTTGAAACTCTGGGAGTCAAATTTGGTTCCTAGTAAGATCACAGTTAGATCCTGTGGAAAATCATTCAAGTAAGCATCTACAGAAATGCCTAAAATCTACTTATAGAAAAGAAGTTAGCATTTATAAAGTGAAGAAGGACTTGCCTGAAGCTTGAGGAAGTTGGCTGTTGCTTTGATGCTGTGGGTAATAAAAGAAACCTATAATAATATCTCAGTTGAGATTGAGGAAGAAAAGCATAAAGCAGTCAGCGTGGGGGGTGTACAGAGCCTAAGCCCCTGGGGAAATTCAGAGTGGACAAACAATTCACACACAATAATATCTATCACTTGAAAGAGATTATATCGCTACATTGATTCTCACAAGCATCAGCAGGGATATGTAGAGGAAGGAGGAATGCATCTTCATGGTAGCAAGTATAAACAGAACACTGTCCATCTGAAGACCCGTGGGATATGCACTGGGTTTTTTGGGTTTGTTTGTTTGTTTTTTCCCTCTTGAGGCTTAGGTGCACTGGTAAAAACAGTATCAGCAATGAAAAGTCACTGATGATGGAAGTCAGTGAAACTCTGCTCATACAGAAGCAGACTTTATTTCGTTATAGAATTGTAATGAAAAATTGTCAAAAGAAGAAAAATGTGGGGAAAAAATATAATTTACAACAATACTATAAGGGGTTAAAAAAATTACTTATTATGAAGTTAGATATGCTAGTTGTTGAATCTCAGAGATAACATCCAATCATCGGATGGGTAAGCATTGACAGCAACTGAAGAGGAAACAGAAGATGTTCTGAGGGAATGCAGGTACTCTCAACAGAGTGTGGAATAGAGATGAAAGTTGATATGGCCCAATGTTCATCTACAAAGATTCTCTTCCCACAGTTCTGTCTACAGTAAGCAAAGTCTAATGCTCTAGAAAGAAGGAATTTAAAGAATGTGAAGGTAGTGCTCTTACAGATCATATAAAAAGCAAGCAGAAATCTTAAAACACTTCCTTTGCATGTAAATGAGCTGCATATTTTGTAATGTCTCTAATGGGAAGCTGAAAGGATTAATGCTCTGAGAGGTGACCTTATGAAACTGGAGCATCCATTTGTACATGATCATTATCTCTTTAGGAAATCATTTACTCAGAAAGCCATTGGGCTGCATTTGAAGTCAGAGGTTTTTGACATGGAAATATAACATATGTTTGACAGAATAAACAATGAAAAATTATGCATAAATTATGTTAGATCCAGAAGGGCAAGCATAGAAAAAAATCCTATCGGGAGCTTTCAACTAATACCAGAATTTGTTATCCTTTCTGAACTTTCTGAATAAGCTAAACAAAGATGTAAGTCTTACGGAAATATCAACTTAATCATTGTTTACATGGGTTGACACTGATAGGACAAGGGAGAATGGTTTTAAACTGAGATAGGGGAGGTTTAGGTTAGATATTAGGAGGAAGTTTTTCACTCGGGGAGTGATAACACACTGCAACAGGTTGCCCAATGAGGTTGTGGATGCCTCATCCCTGGAGGCATTCAAGACCAGGTTGGATGTGGCTCTGGACTGCCTGGTCTAGTGGTTGGCAATCCTGACCCCACAGCAGGGTGGTTGAGACTAGATGATCTTTGATCTGTTCAGCCCAGGCCATTCCATGATCTAACAAGATTACAGAGAATGTTTCAGAAAATCTTCCCCAAGCAGACCCCTCTGATAGAGGACCAATAAGGAAATTTGCACTTAGCCAAGCTGCCTGGATCAGCATCTTGCAAGCCCTCCTGAGGAAAGACATGCAGGAAGGGTAAGTCACAAAAAGGGCTCTGTATTTACTGTGAAATTGCAGTGGCACCAATGATGCATGGAAGCTTTTGCAGACAAGATGCCTGTGCTTGTCAGCCAGCTGTCATAGTTGCTTTGAACTCAGAGGTGTCTTAAGACAGAGGAAAGCAGCAAGTTGGGTATGGGTTGTGACGTGATATTAGGAGTGATAATGGTTGGCAATAGTCATGTCAATGACAATGTGCAGTGAACTCATCACAGGTGTAGTTGAGGCTGCTGCACTACTGGACACAAGCAAAGGAGTAGGTGGCAAAGGCTTTCTCCAGCGATCGGATGGAAGAACCGAAGTGCTGTCTTCTAGGTGGATGAAGATGCTAAGGGTAGCCATGCTGGCTGAGGCAGGACATGATAGGAGGACACTGCTATGGCAGAACTGGTAGTATGGATATCACAGCTCAGTTCTGAAGTGCACATGACAACATGAAGCACCTCAGGAGTTAATTGAACACTGGTCTTTGAGATCCTGAACTGTAATGAAGTCAGTGAGGAGGTGCCTAGGAAGGGAAGTGGTGGGGAAAATAGAAAGCTTGTAGGAGGATGTTAAAATAGCCTCTTGGTTATGAATAATCAATGATGCCTTCCCCTATTCCATTGATCTATCTGTAATCAGTTTATCACCGCCAGTGTTGTTGTACTACTCCAACAGAAACGTGAATTGCTGGTTTCATTCCATCTCTGTTATAAGTAGCAGCAATAGCCACTCTTCCCTTGAATGGACTATAATAAGGTCTCCTACACTGTTTGCATAGACCAGTTCAGTAAGAAACAGTTGCAAGGGAGGGAAGAAAGAAGGAAGAAAGTAAATATTCTTCCTGTTTGCACTGTCACAATTTGAGCATTTATCTGACTTCAGATGTTGTATCCAGGAGGTCATAATAGTAAACCATTCGGTCATGGAAAGAGTACACTTCAAGAATAGCTGGCTTACGTTGTCACATCACAGTTCCATAGAGTTTCTCTTGCTTCAGTAATCAGGGTGTTATTTTTAATCATGTTTCTCCATTCCTCAAAAACATTTTTGCAGTCTTGTGTAAGTTTAGTCCATCTATTCTTCTTAAAAAAAATTACACCAGAGAAATCATCAAGCAACCCACACAAAAGTAAAGCTGGTCATACCATCAATTGCAGTAACAAAGCACAGCTGCAATTAAAATGTTCTGGAATTGGATTCTCTGCAAAAGAACTTAAAGCAATCATGCAGTTGCTTCTCTTTCATTGTAAGAGTATCAGCCATGCTCAACAGCAGTGACGGCCAAAGACAAGCACCACCCTGGTGTTTATGGTAGGTGTGCAGGACTCAGCTCCCCACGGCAGGTCCAATTTCCCTCCAGATGGTATCACTGGTCATGTCCCTGTGTCAAGTAACCTCATGAAGCCAGCCCCACCCTCTGTTGCAGGACCTGCTCTACACTCATGGGTGCACGCATGTATGTCATGCTGTCTTACAGCTTTGATCTTCAATCAATTGAGTGCTTTCCCCCTGTTACTGCCATTCCTTCACTCTTTCTATCATCTATACCCCTGTTTTGTCTCAGCTAACTTTGTTGAAGCAAAATCCTGGGCGGTAGCTTTCAGTGTTAGTTTTGTCTTCAATTTTGATTGACTTCCTATGTGTTTTTAGAGCTCTAGGTTAAGAGCTTCATTTCTCCCCACTGGTTTGTAAAGTATTCTTCTAAATAAACAGTGCCTACCACAGAATTATCTTTTCGTCCTAGCAAAACATGAAGGCAGCTGGAAGCTGAAGAAAACAGCACCTTTCTGCGTGCAGTAATTCTGTGTGATTCTAAGGACTTACAGACAAAATGCGAAGCCTTGTCTCTGCTGAAAAATAGGGGAAAAAAAAATATTATAAAGTGAAACTCAATGTGTGAGAACAGAGCTGAACTTCTGAAATGGCAAGTGAGGTCATGATCTCATTGCTTCTGCTAACTTCCTTGCAGCTTCTGCTTTCCATCCCTTGTGAACCCACAGAATCATAATGTTGAAAGCGTATCATCAGGGGAATGGGCTGCATAGCAAGAGGGAATATATCAGTCATGCACTTTTGCTGTGCCATGCAAGATTGCATGGCTTGACTGCAGGCATGCTGGTGTTGATCAAGTAAATTGGTTTGCAGTGGTGAGCAAGGGTGCTGGAGTAAAGGTGGGTATTACTTCATATTTGAAAAAGACTGCAATGGTTGTGTCTATAAGAGTTTCAAAGCTTTGCATGTATCCTTAAAGAATCTGCTGTTTTGTGTTGTTTTTTTTTTTTTCATACTTTGTCTTATCAAACTCTAGATGCTTCACTGCTTTGGGAAGATGGAAGGACCCGACATTTTAATGAAAAAAATACGAAATGCTGATTGTGTGTTATACTGAAGGACTTCATTTATCAGTAGATGTCCAAAATAAAATGTTGGCCCTTTGTCTTGACATGAAACTGCTGAGGGGAGAATATGCTTTGGAAAACATCATGAAAGGGAGTAGAACAGGTCTGACAGATAAGTCCCACAGTGGCTTGACAGTTTGGATATTTGCATGATAATCTGCTAATCCCTTGCTTTACTTTTCACTGAATAATACCTTACATCAGAAACTCTACCTTGATGTCTTTGCAATTTCAGTCTCTTCCCACTGCAGCTGGCACTCTTCCTATGAGGCCATGTTTTGGAGGACTTCTCAAGGTATCTTCCTCTTTAAGGTTACCTACTAGCTTTTTCTTCTTAACACACTTCCTCTTTTGATCTTGCTCTGGGAACTGTTTAAGGTGAACTTCCACATCTTATGACACTGTTACCCTTACATTTGGCAGATAAATAGTCCATGGTATATTTAGTATCAAAGGAAGGGAGAAAATGCAAGCTTAGGAAATTCCCTACATCCTAATACTAGATCTGATCTCTGCTTCCTTCTCGTCTATCCTTTGTTTGACCTTACTTTTTGGTGCTAATGGCTGGCAGCTGACACCAGTACAATCTCTGATTGCCTTTTCTTTTCCTCACAGTTATTAACAAGATCACCAAGGCAAATATTCAGGAGCTCAATACTTATTTTCTCAAACTTATTTTTTTAAATCCTTTCATAACTGCCCAAAAAGATTCTTGAGCTAAATCCAGCTAGCCCAATATTCTGTTTCTGACAGTGGTCAAACACAGGCAGTCAGGAATGTGTCTTGAAAACGAGGGGAGAAAAAATTGCTGTGTTCCCAGAATACTCTGTCTTCGATTAATGGCTTTCCATATCTACTCTTTTCCTTAAAGATTTTTCCATCTCCAAAAACATCTGTCCTCTAATGATAATTCATTCATGTTTCACACTAATAATTTATTGATGGAGGGGAGAATAAACTAAAATAACTGAAATTACAAAGAATATTGATCCTTTGGCAGTCCAGCTTACCTGCTAGGGAATAGATTGCAAGATTCAGCTTTTTTTTTTTTTTTCCTGTGTAAGAATTCCATAATAAGACTGGAGAGAGCCTACCAGCTATCACACTGTCCCTAGAAGCCAGTGTTTGTTATGAGAAGGGGAAGAGGATATCATGATGATTTCTGTTGTGTGTTTCTGTGGTGTTTTGCTTTTTCAGCAGACTTCAGTATTACTGCAGTCAACAGCTAATTACTTGTTTCACTGGAAGACTGTTTTTGGGACTCACTGAGTCTTGCAGTATACTTTTGTACTTAAAAAAAAAAAACAAAAAAAAAAACAAAAAAAAAAAACATGAATTATAGAAATTTCTGTGTGAGTAGTCAAGCTTTTTCTTATCCTGAGAGCACAAATCAGAATCCCAGATTTTGTTGGACAAGGTCTTTCTCATGTGCTGTTCTAATTATAATTCCATGTGTTCTCCAGGAACACTTCCGTGCTTGACAGGCAGATTTTTACATGCACTTCTCAGATACTTGAAACTACAGAGGTCTCACTGCATTCACCTGCAATACATTGACAACAGCAGAAAGCATTAAGTTTTGAAAACTTATTTTAAAAAATGTGATTTTTATGACCACGTTAGTTACACTGCTTTGTGTAATAGATGATTTTGCGTGATCATTCTTGGAGCTGAGAGCAGCTGAGCACATCTTGCAGTGGGATCTCTACGCCCACATCGGAGCACATCTCCTTGGACTACTGAGAACTTGACCAGACTCCTCAGCACTTTGGTGTTGATCATTTACTCAGGACTTCTTGGTATTCTTGCTTGTTTTGGCTTGTGTTTTTTTTTTTTTTTGTTTTTTTTGTTTTTTTTGTTGTTTGTTTGTTTGTTTGTTTTTTTAAACTTCAGTCCTGCAATACATGGGCTTTTTGAGGTTAAAGAGGGTTGCATGAAAACCGATGACTGATTGAAGGAAAACAAACTGCAAGGAAAGTGAAAACAACAGCACTTCACTCAGTGCTTGTCTTTTGAGTGCTCAGCACTTCTGTTCTGACATTCTCCAGCAGTACTTCAGGATCTCCTAATTTTTATCTAGTATTTAGTAGGGCTTAGAGTACCATAAAAGTGATTTTAAAAAATAATAATAATACACCAAAACAAGGCACATTGAATCCTTCACAATTTTTCATATCTATGTCTATCTGCTAAGGGTGAAATGCTGACTGAAGAGGTTATCTGGTCTACAGTGTCTCTTAAGATGTATAGCATGCTCCTTACTATGGTGATCTTTATTTCTGTAGTTGTCTTTTTCCCAGGGCGATAGCAAAGTATCCTTTCTAACAGCTTCAGGTTGTCAGAATGTAATAAATGCTCATTGTCAGACTGTAATAAATGCTCTGTTACACTGTTTGCAGCTACTCAAACTATCTTTTGTGTTTTACTGTAAGGGGTGAATATTGAAACTGGTAGACATTAAAAAATATCACCTCTTGTAAATAGTGTGTGTCAGTAAGGCTCTTTTGGTTTTAGGAAAACAGAACAAAGACAAACAATGACAACATACTAAATTTTATAAAATCTAATTTAGCATCTTAGGGAAAACAGCTCAGTGCAGATCTCCAGGATCCTGGATGGTTGCAATGTATGGGTAATAGCAGTGAAGAGCTATAGTCTCTTCTGTTTTCATGTATCATTTGGATCTAGGCAGCCTTCTGCAACAGAGTGTGAATATCCTCACCATTGGCCAAACCTGTCCTGAGATTTCTCTTTCTGTCACCTGGCCCCTAGGGAGCATACACTTACTCCTCTCCTCATCCGGGGAGCATGGACAGTTCTATGAAGTAAATAGACTTCAGACTGGGAAACCACAGGAAACATCTTAATAAAAACTACTCTTATATGACCATTTAATTGCCATCAGGCCTGTGGCAGGAGAATGGAGCTAGGTGATCTTATCTTTAAGAACATTTGGAGTCGATTTCTAGCGGTCCCTTCCAGTCCCTACAGTTCTGTGACTGATTCAGTGATCCCTTCCAGACTCAGTCATTCTATGATTCAATTATGATTTAATCCTAGGTAAGTACAAGATGACCTTGCTAACAAGATGACCAAATCAAAATCCTTCTTTTTCACCCATTAATCCTCCTTCAGTGAAGTATGTTCACTTTTCCGTTCAGTGCTATCCAGTTTTTAACCATGCCAGATGATTTCATTAAGTATCCAATTTGCTTTAAGTAGTAATAGTTGAACCACAACAAGATATGTATTTCTATTAAAGAATGATTTCTGGCAATTTTCAGCCTTTACTCTCTGAATCAGAAGTTGTTCAGAGAAGGTGCACATTGACATGATGAAAAAGCAGAAAGTAGTATATATACTCATATCTCATCAGAGCTTCTTAGTTCTGGTTCTAGCAATCAGAGCAGCCACTCATTTTTTTTTTTCAAGCTGGAACTGGTAAGTGCATGAGACACAGCATCTGTCTGTCTCAACTATGAAGGCAAAGCCCATGTAACCAACACTTATTAGGAAAGCTATTTATTCACAGGGACTACTTGTATTTATCTGATGAAAAGAATGAGTAACAAACAATGCCAAAAACAAACAAACAAAAAAATTCTAACAAGCAAATGTGCAAACAAGTATTTTCACTTTATATGTTGAAATGTGATTTTTGTTCTGGTGTGTAGCTTCAACATGACAAAAAGGGAGAGAGAAGCATTCCAAAAAGAAACTAAGCTTTTTTGTAAATGAAAAAGCAACCTGGATGTTTTTGTTTGACCCACAATTGCTATTCCAAGTTCAATACTGGGACAGCACCTTAGAAAATCAATTTGTTCATCTCAAGTCATTAAGTGGGTAATGAGGCATTCATGGCCACAGTGAACAAATAAGCTATCCTCCCTTATTAACGTTTTCAGGCAAGGGACTCATGGACACCCAGTAACACAGCACATTGTACAGTGCAGGTGAAACATCGTAAGATGTTTCATAAATCAGTGTTTCACAAATGTCAGAATTCAACATGATCAACATTATTTACTGTCTTAAATGTTTCTTAGTGGCAAAATCTTATTAAAATAATCTGGACAACTTTGTCTGATCTATGTGTCTTTTTGTTGAACTGTGCTCCTCATTACGCTAATGGGGAAAAAAAGAAGTGTACCAGGAAGGTGTCACACTGCAAATTGAGTGATTTTGTTGCATTATGTAGATGTCTCCCATATTAAAAAGTTGTGGGCATCTTATTATCATCCTTAGTTGGAATTTTAATTAGACTCACTATAGGATAATATGTTAATAATTAAACTCAGGAGCATATATTTTACATGAAAATGGTGCTACATGCTGTATAAAATTATCATTCAATTTCCAGATCACCTTTATGAGAAAAGCACAGAGGGACTTGGATTGGAGCTGATTGGCGTATTTTGTTTGGTGTTCTGTGATAAGCTCTCTCATTTACTGATCTAGTAATGCTACAAAAAAGGTGCAGTTATTATCCATACATATGTAGGTGATATAAATTCACAGGCTCTCCAGAAACTCTTAACACAGTTCAGGCATTTGACTTGAATGTATGTCAAAGTATAACTACTGTTCCTGCCACTTAACACAGAGGCGCTGTGAATTACTAGTGCTAAGCAGACATACCTCACCAAACACCTCTGAAACAGGAAAGCAATTCCCTTCTTCCTTTTAGGTAAGAGTGAGTGTGAATAGAAATTGAAAACACTCTTCTAGTTTGAAACCCAATCTGAAAACAGGTGAATATGCAGGCTGAGTGTGACAGAGAGCAGAGCCAGGTTCTGCCAGGATCTGTTAGTTGTTGACCCAAATAACTTTGCTGAGGGTTGAAACAATCTTTCCAAATTATTTCCCATTCCAATTCTGAAGTCCTTCTAGCCCATCTGTAAACACATCTGGATGGCAGAAAGATATAATTAGTATTTGTTTCTGATTAAGTTTTTGGGTTTTGTTTTTTTTTTTTTTTTTTTTTTTTTGCTGTCATGGAAGATACTTCCTCACCACAGAAGCTTTTCCAAAAGATATAAGTAATTTTAATTTTTAATCTCTTTAGACAGAAGGATGTTGAAGCTTCTGTTAGTTTCTAAATCAGATTCTGCTGTCACTTATATCCTTCTAGGAAGTTTGTGGAACTTCTGGAATTCCACAGAATTTAGAGCAGCTTCAGAACTATCACAAGTGTAGTTTCTTAGGCAACAATTTGTCTATAGAGACAGGAAGAGTTCTAAGGACTCATCCTTTTTCTATGTCTGGAAGTGCAGATATTATATGACAGAATCACAGAATCACAAGATTGGAAACGACCTGCAAGATCATCTAGTCCAACCACCCTCCCATTCCTATTAGTACCACAAGCTACTAAACCATATGACAAAATAGCGCAGTTCCTTCTCATTCAGAAACTTCATCTTGCTTATACGACAGACATATATTCAGTCATGCAAGAGGAGAGCAAGATGTCAGGATGCAGGGAATTAAAACATGCAAGAAGGAATTGTCAGAATATTTTTATCCCTGTTCCCTTCCTTTCTCAGAGGAGTGTGCATTGTTCTGGGTGGATGGTTTGTTCAACGATAGTCCTGTACCCAAAAGCAACAAAGCTTTTATGTGTTGTATGAACACAGATTAACACTGAAATGAACAGACATCCTTAAATGGCTCTAAATTTTGAAATTGTTGTTTTAGAGTTGCTCGAGCAGTCACATGATTCCAGTGGCAAATAACCTTGACTGGGAACAAACATAAACTTATTTTTTAAGTATCCATCCAAAATCATCTATTAAGACACATGCACTTTTGCAGTAAGATTATCTATCGTAAGACTTTGAATGAATTAAGGTGGTTATTATCACTTGAAAATTGAAAAATCTCCTGTTGTGTTAAATTTTTAGTGCAGTAAACACATACTTAAACATCTTTATTTTCCTTCATGTCACGGCTGTTTTACTTTTTGAGAATATTTTGCCTGAAAGTCTTCATATTCACATAATAATTTTCCAGTCCGCATTTTCACTAATGCAAAAAAGATAGAAAAACTCTAAGAAAAACCAGAGCTATGTAGTTAAACTAGTTATTTGACTGTGTATTTTCCAAGTCAGCATTCTCAAAGACAGTAAGAATTTTTTTTTTAAATAAGAATTTTTTTCATTAAGCTTCACTAGGAAAAGGAAAACTCATGCCACAGGAGAGTAAAATTATTTGTATTTTAAAAAGTAATCTGACTTGTAAAAGGGAAGGAAATGAGTCAAGAAGACAAGTTGAGAGGTACAGAAGTCATGCCTACACCTCATCACAAAGTTTATCCCTTGACAGTGCGTGACCTAACTTAGTATGCCTACTTGTGTTGTGAATATGTTATACCATACCCAAAGTAATATTTCTACCTTGATTCACAACTGTCTCAACCTCTTTCTTGCTATTAGGTTATCTAAGATGTCTTGTGTCCTTTTGCTCATAATGACTAGTTATACCACATAACTTCTCTGTTTTTTCTCTCTGATTTCAAGTGACATGTTCATTCCTCTCAACATCAGAGGTTGCTTTTGCTGTGTCCTGTGCACGCATGGGAAGACCTCTAGATTAAAGAAATGCTGAGTTCTTTCACTCTACATTGTTACTTTCTGAATTAGTAGGCAGAGTTTGCTCTGTGTCTGTTCAGTCACCTTCATGCTAGAAATAATGGGGATTTTAATTACATGATGTTAAACGTCTCTCTCTGATGTATCCATGTATTGGAAGGCTCATCATCAATTCAGCAGTTGATTGAGGAAACCTTGGATAATGAGAGTTTATTAACCCAGGTTAATGAGCCTCAGGCAGAAGTGAGGGATTTTGTCCAGCTGAAGTGGAGCGTTGAACACAAATCTGGCAATATGAGCAGAAATCAGCTCTCTTGAGATGTGCCCGGGAAATGACAGAGCATTTGGTGGAAATACCAGCAAGTAGAAGCTGAAAGAAAAACATCTGCATTATGAGGAGCTACATTTTTAATCATGTCCTCCAGATCTCTGAGGAGAGGTGAATATCCTATCAAGTGCAATGACAAAGGGGGTAAGTGGTTGTTGCGTTTCTCAGAGAAACAGTGAATATAGGTTTCTCAAGAAGCCCCACTGACCCTTCCCTGAAAGAGTGCTTCTATTGCCCACTACAGTACTGACAATACCTCTGCTCCTAGCAAAATGCTGCCAATCTTCCCCTGGATCTTACTTCTAGTCCTAAGTGCAGAGAGCTGCGCCAGAGTTATGGTGTTCCACAGAAGCAGGAGATTATCTGCCTTTGTTTTTTGTGAGTCAATTCCCCAGTAAAACATTTTAAATTGTTTCAGATTTGCTCATTTGCAAGTAACTGTAATTCCTTGCTAGAAAGACCAGAATTATCCAACAGAGAAAAATATATTCCGTACTGTCAATGAAAAGTAAAAGAATGAAACTTCAGTGATGAAAACACTCATATTTAATGTACTGTGTGCACTGCCCATTGAAAATGTAGCTATCTACAGTTCAATAACGTAGGAGCAGAAGTCTTCTAGATTCCTACTTTTGTATCTGATTCTCTGTGATTACAAACTCTGAGAGGAGCAATAGTTTGAGATGATTCATTAGGCTGAAATCCTTGGTCCTAAATTCAGGAAAAGATTTGCCTATGTTGCCAGATCTAAGAGCTCATGTAAGTGATGCATTTACTCTTCAGGCATTGCTGTTGGCAAAATTTAAATGGATCCAAAATCTTCAAAAAAGCAGATGATAAGAGACAATGGCCCAAAAGAAAATTGCCTTTGAGTTCCTTAACCAAAAACAGGAAGTACCGTATTTGTTAATATCTTGTGCATCTATTCCAAAACATAGCTCACGAAATTGATCATCTTACCCCTTCCCTGCTGAGTAACTTATCCATACTGAAATTGAAAGGAGAGGAAATAAATACTTAAAATATAAAGAGTTATGAAGCACACGCAACTTTTGAAACCAAAACATCTGCAAAATGTCCGAGTGAATGGTAGATGGCCTGAAGTAAGTTGGGTGTGTACTATGTCTAGTTTCAACGTATGGAAAATTGTAAATATGTGAATCAGTGAAAATAATGGTAAGTATTCCAGAAATACATCTGAGAGAGGTTTGAAGAAGTCTAAAGTCTATTGTAAAATTTCCATGTTGCTTCTTTCTCAGAAGGTAAAATTCTGCAGTTCTCATTAAAGAAAGCTCTACTAAACACAAGGTTAATACATACAGATAACAAACTGTCACTCTGACTCTGCTGGATCCCAGGTGAAATTGTGTCTGCACAGAAAAGTTCTCACTGCATGGTTTTTTTTCCATATTTTCTATGAAGATATTACTATAAGAAAAACTCATAGATGTATTTGTGAGAATGTGCCAATTTCACATGATAGCAGAAGCCACAGGGCCTTGGGCTCCTAGCAAGTGTGAACTGTGGAGGCTCGTCCTTGTCTTCTGCAGGACATGCAGTGATCCCAGTCAGATAGTATGTAGGAATCCTAGTAACTGAGTAATTTAATCAGAGTTTACTGCTTTTGCCTCCTTTTTCTTGTGGATATAGTGAAAAGATCCTTTCAGATTCATGTGATACTTGAGTGAGTGAAAAAGGTGGATATGCCTTGTCTTACAAAACATTATTTTCCATGTTTTAGTTCATCAACACGGCCTATCATCTACGTCCTGTAAGAGGCCATGTGTAAATAATTATAGCTGACTAAGTGCTTAATGGCACTTGTGAGCTTCCTGTAGGTCGCCTGCCAGGCACAGGTACTTGTGCTGCTACAGAAAAATGCAAGTTCCTTTGCAGAAGGATATTGGGGTGGTGTGGTAGACCTATGTCTACTCCCCATACTAAACCAGGATCCCTCTCAGAGGACCCAAAGTAAGCCCCACAGCCATCCCCACAAAACCTCTTAAGGTTGAATTCTCATTGTAACTTCTTCAGCTGCACCACAGCCCACAGCAATTCTCACTCTAGAAATGCCTTCTGTTGGTATTCCTAACTCCAAATAGAAATCCCTGATAAGAGTTTCCCAGAACTTCCCAGTGTGTGCCAGTCTACATAGTCTCTTTGCCCTAGCAGGTCCTTTCAGAGTCCCTTCAGTACACATTACAACTTCAAATCTGCTCAATTATTTCAATCTCCTGTCCAAAATATCCTTCCAAACCTTGCAATGTCCCTGCACCTCTGCTGCAGAATCTGCTGCTACTCCTCACTGCTCTGTTTACAGGATTCCCAAACTCTAATCTCCTGACAGTGAAGGATGCTCTGTTCTACACCTCTGGGCCGATCATCTTTTCTTGCACCATCTACTGACATTCACACCTGCTACCATGGCTGGCTGAGCCCATCTCTCCTCTGTCGCACTATTTCCTCTTTAATCCCCACACAGAGGGAAAGACCCAGTTCCTGCTTCTCATTGGAATTTCTAAAACCAAGACACAGGCCACAGTTCATAGTGAAGTGCTTTAATATGACACAAAGTGTGGAAGAAAAAAAAAAAACCAAACAAAATGAAACATCTATTTCAGAAAGCACAAATATATTTACTCTTTATTTCCTTAATCTTATTTTGCAAGTAGGTCTGGAATTTACTTTTTTATAGGATTTGCAAAATAAAGCCTCAGAAAATAGCTTATCTCTCTTTCTACCTTATTCTCTTTTCACTCTATTTTAAAAGAAATTGGGGGAAGTGAAAAGAGACTAAGATTCAAAGGACAGAGTTGGAGGTTACTTGATCATGTCTGTAAATAATTACAGTACCATTGACTGAGTGCCCCAAAGCCAAATTTCCTGCTGACAGATTTTTGTGTCAGCAAAATTTCTATTATCTAGTGGAAGGAGACCTTAAAATCATCACAAGTTGAATATAAGGCAGAGTACAAATCAAACTCATTGCCAATTCTTGATGACAAAGAGTTACTTTCCCCCAAATTCAGATATTTTTTTCCTTTTCATTCCCATCAGAAGCGTTACCTGCATGACCTTATCAGTTCTTCCTCTAACACACAGCAGAGTGTTGGTTGCTTTATTTTCCCTGTAGTATTTTTTCCCCATTGAGACTTCTCAGTGCAATCCTAATGCAGAAGGTTACTTCATTAATCGCTTTATTAGCCCTATTTTCACCTTTGGAAAAGACTCTTAATTCTCCTTCACTAAATTCCTACAAGATGCTGTGAAAAGACAGCAGTGGGTCAACACTCCTTATTAATCTTTTTTTTTTAATAATAAAATAGCTGAACAAGGAGACACAAAGACAACCTGCATAACAAAATTCTGCAAGGTGCCTCAGTTAGACCTTTTCTTATTTAAGAGCTTGTTCCAATACAGGAACATATCTGTTTCCTTGCAACTTGTACTTTCCTAGTACATTTGTACCCAGCCTTGCACTGCTGTCAGTGATAAAAAGGTGAACAAAAACCATGGCACAGGGGAACATTCAGCAGAACATTGTGAATTTGAAAAGCTACTGTGTGAAACCAGGCAAGTAAAATACCTTGTTTTTCAGCCATAAAAATCTTTTTAAATCTTATTTATTTATTTATTTGTTTATTTTTAGGAAAAAATGAAAGAATTGAATGTGGTAAAAATCTGGTCTGCTAAACTGTTGTTTAACAAAAGCTACTAAATTTTGACTAGGTGGTTGTTGCAAACTGTCCAATAAATCACCAAGGGGTAGCACACATCTAAAAAGCCTTCAAGCCTTTACTAGCTCAGATGGTGACAGATTACTGCACTTCTGGATAAGATGCTGTAGTAGTTGATAGCACACATCACAAAGAAGAGACCTATTTCCTGGTCCGAAGACTCTTTTAACAACTAGATTCAGGGCTTTCTAATATCAATGTAAGAGTTTTCTGAAGTTCTTCAAATCAAATTGTGCCTATTTGAAAGAGATGAGGGTTTTTTTTCCTGCAAAAGTCTGGAAGCACCAAGGACACCAGAATCTTTCCTTTTCTCTCAACACCACTTCATGTGTGTTCAGGGAGTGTGCAAGTGGAAGGAAAATCTAACTTGATACCTCCTTGCTGGCTTGATTTTCCAGTGCTAGGAGGAGAAAATAATAACAGAGGACCTCATTCCCAGGGTAAGATTTGTTTCTCTGATTCAGATTAAAAGAATAAGATTTCTTATTTATTAGTCCCTCATACTTTTGACCTCATCTGTTCCCATCTCCCCCCCCCCCAAACAAAACAAAACAAAAGCAGAAAACGCCCATATTCACTGTGCAAAAACATGTAATAAGAATCTCTGTGCCTCTTGTACAATGCAGAGAATTCTTCAGACAGCATCCACAAGAAGAGGGAGGTGATCTTTAGAAATAACTATTTTAGCTGAAAATAAACATCATGGTATATGGACTTACTGAGGAGTGAAGGGTTTTGCTCACAAAACCTTGCCTAGCACAACTGATGCTAAGCACTGTTTGGCTGAGAGGTTGTACCTCCCCATCCATCACCTCCCCTCCTTCTACCTCCAATGCAGCCATCTTGTTGCCATCACAGCCCTATCCACTGCAACTTTCTCTTCTGTCAAGCCAGGTCAGAAGTAAGAGTTGCAAGGGTGCAAAACTACATGAAGACCAACCATTCCATGCAGCAACAGAAGAAGCACTGATTATTACGATTTTTAAAGATATCCTTGAAGCTCAAGCTGCTGTTCCTGTGATATTAGATTGAAATGCTGACTTTCATTAAAACAGGAAAGGAAATCTAGCCATCATGGCTGTGAAAAAAAATTTAAAGACACTGAATACTGGATTCAAAACCTACATTGCAAATGAAAAGAGATTTAAATTTTCTTTGTCTACTTCAATGTTTTAGAAAAGAAAAAAAAAGTATTTTGCTACTAGAGAGATAGAAGAGAGTAGGAATGTGTGCTTTGGGGATGTTTTCAGAGGAAGGCTGCAGCAGTACCATGGAGCAGCTGCCCTGACTGACAGCTCTCTCCTACCCAGAACAGGGGACCTGCTGTGTGGTTTCCATGTGCTGCCTAAGAAGAGGCAGGTGGCACACAGCAGCCGCAGCAGCAGCAGCAGCAGTTTTTTGGATGAAACTCCCTCTCTTTGAGTCCTGTGGTTTGTGCAGCTCTCTTGAGAAGACACTGAAAGAGGTGGGAAAGGCAGCATGATTTTCTACCAGAGCATTGCTGGGGATTCCAAGGATCTTTTCCCTCTGTTTCCTGTAGATGCTCCCCTGGACACTGAAAAATTAGTGCCACACTCCAGTCTTCAACTCATAATCAGGATTAGATAAGCACAGAAATACAATCTGCTTTTCACTAAACTTCAGAATTTACTAATTTTTTACCTGTTTGCTTGAATATGTTTACTTTTATCCTTCAGGCAAATATTTCTGCCTCCTGTGAACTTTTACGTAAATCAATGGAGGCATTTGGCAAGTCACATCAAAACTGCAGCTTTACATATCACTGAAGCGGAAAATAAATGGAAATAATTACTGATGTCTCCAAGTACAGATATGTTTCAAAATGAAACATGTAGCTTGAAGGAGCTGGGATGTATATCCAATGATTTCCTGTTAGCTTACACAGCACTGGCTCAGACATTTTAATTTCATTCAGGTTTGTGCTTTTCCCCCCTTTTTAGGGAGGTCAGGGTGTGATGGTGGCTGTTCATTTACTCCTTTTGAGCATATTGACAGAATCTGTTCTTCACTTATTTAGTAAGCCCAGAAAATGATACTTTTAAATCCCTCTCTCATACTAGGAATTGAAAATTAGCTGGGGTTTGGAGGAAAATAGTATACACTGTAGTGCCAATAACATCACTGTGGTGCCACTGACTGAGCAAATTGCAGTTTTTATATGATAGACTTGATCAATATTCACAGGGGTCAATACTAATCTGTTTTCATGTGTTTCAGTGTAAGCCTGTAATGCATATCCTGATGTTATTAAGTTGTACTGACAAGAGGAAAGCCAAGTCCTACAGTACAAAGGACTGTTCATGAGCCCTCACCAGAGTCCACCATTCTGACATTAGCTGCATCCAAAGAGAAAATTTAGGAGCCCTTCTTAGAGTCTTTGGATTCTTGAAAACAAATGTCATATAACTGTTACCGTGACAATATTTGAAGTACACTCAGGACAGATGGAAATGTTGTGGCTTCTAATACAGAAAAAGATCATGCAGTCCTACCAAAGGTCCAACTGGACAATACCCTCTTTCTAGACCAGGTGTCCATGGAAGGAGGAACAGGTGTCTCTTCACTCACAGCTCTCAGCCTTCTGTTATTCTCAACCTTTAGAGTTGGATGTGATTTCTCTCCTTAGTCAATTTCTCCATATTTCTCTCTGACTAACTTGTCCAGTGGATGTCATGTGGTGTACACATACCCTTCAGGACAAGGATTTTCAGATCTACAGCAGAAAGAGCTGCCTTTTTCCATTTGTTCCAGACCTGGTTTCTTACACCTTCATTTGATACCTTGTAGTCTCGGTGCTAGCGACAAGAGACTGTGAGGACTTCTTATTCTAGGTTTGCATTCAGGTATTTCCTTCACCATCAGATCTTGAACAGGGCTTGGTGTTTTGTCTTTTATGTTCTTCACCAGTTTTGACATTGCAAAGGGAGTTATGTGAGGAAGGCATGTGTGTGTGAATGAAGAGCTGGTTCACATCTCACCTCTGCTCTCTCACTGGTAGAACTTTTGGACACCATCATCCCACAGGGAATATCTGTTTCTCTTGACATCAAAAGTGTGTGGAAAATCTAGAAGCTTGATTTGGTATCTGCTACCTTACAGCCTGGGAACAAGGGATGTTTCCATAGAGTCATTCATCAGTACTTATCGTGATAGTATCTACCTACCTCCACATGCTAAACAGGCACACCTTACACAGAAATGTAAGCCTGTGCAGATTTGGAGCATATACACAAAACATCATCATGTAAAGCACTTGTAGAGAATCCCTATCATACTACAGGGAGACCATGCAGCAGAGATTTGTACTTCTACTGGGAGGACAGCACTCAGACCAACAGCACCACTAAGATTGTTGCCAAACTATCCTGAGACAGATAAGGATTTGCTTTGTAAATCTGTTTGAAGACATCTCTGGAGGGCAAAATATCAGTCCAGTTTCCAGATTTCAGTTATTCAAACCCTGCTGTTAACATCAAGACAACAGGGAGGAGGTTGAAAGTTTGCTTTTGTAAGACCTAGATTTTGAATACACCATCAACACTTGTACTTGTATGGGATTCACACTCCATTTGGAGATGCTACAGTTTCAGCAAATTGGGAAGACTCACTTTGACTAATGTTTATAAATATCTTAAGGGAACTGAGACACAAATGCATGAGGCCAAGTGTGTACCTCAGTGGTGTGTAGTAGTAGGACAAGGAGCAGTGGCTTAAAACTTGAACATAGGCAGTTCTGTACTAACATGCAGAACTTCTTTATGGTAAGGGTGATGGAGCATTAGAACACGTTGCCCAGAGAGGTTGTGGACTCTATTTCTGTGGAGATATTCATGAGAAGTGGCCAAACACCGAGAACACGGTACATGTGGCAAATAAAATATAAAGCATAAAGCCTCCCTCTCCCCCCAAAAAGGAGAAAAGAGGTAGTGAAATTGCATATTTGCTTTAGTAAAGCAAAGTACTGGAAATATTCTTCCAGAACTATCTACTGACAGGAAACTGATGAATGTTTGAAAAAATATATGGCACTGTTCTGCTTCATAAAGCCTTATGTCATGGCAGTATACCAATACTTTTGGCTTCTAAAGCTCTGCTGTGCATTCACAATTGGAGAAATGCAGGGGAATCTGTGAGCTCATGGCTGAGGGGACAGAAAGAGAGATGAAAAGAAAAAAGATGAATCATTTTAAAGTTGCTAGTTTGCAGCATTTAACATACACAAACAATATTTTGAAATGTTTGAAGGGTACAAGATCTGATTCACGTGCAACAACAATTGAATGGCAAAGAAATCAGAAGAGTTCAAAGTCTTCACCTGTAGTGCATCTTCCAAGGCTGTCTCTCTTGAGGTTGACAGGATTCTCAAAAGGATGCAGTGTACACAAAAATCAAAAGATGTTTCATATTCAGTGAAATGTTCCTGCCAAGTTATTCCGCATTTTCTTTTAGAGTGCCAACCAGCACAGATTCAAAGAGCTTGGACTTGAAAACACAGCCTTCAGAGTCTGTGGAGAGGTGGTGTGAGGCTGTTGTCTGTGCTTGGTCAAACACCCCAAGTATACAAAATGAGGGAGGCAATGATTTTTCTGTTACTATGATCATGTTAGCAGTGCTAGTGAGGTATCTGCGGATTCACTGAGCTGAAATTCTTGATCAGTTGTCCCTTTTCATGCCAGTGCTGCATGTTTGTTATTGTATTTTCTGACTCATTCAAGGCAACCTGTGGAGAGCCTGTATCTGAGATACTGATGCTGAAGGAAAATCACAGCTAAACAAGTGACTACATGCAAGTACATTTATATCAAGTATTTATTTTGATCAATGCTTGTGCTCAACCAAGAATTCAGCTATAAAAGCAGTTTTCTGAGAATCATGTTCTGAAGTGACTACAGAATTTGTGCTATGTAAAATTTCCGATTACAAAATCATCAGAAAACTAATTTGTAAAATCTCCTATGAGAACACAAGATTATTTTCTTCCTTTTCTTTTTCTTCTAGTCTCAACCTGAAATCTTCCAGATCTGCTCCTGCATTTGCCTTAAGGAAAGGAATACACCACCCCAATACAAATGGTCTTTTTCATTATTTTCCCCTATATCCATGCAAGACTGAGCAATTCTATGAATCAGATGTCTAAGCTAATGACAACATTCATTAATTCATTAGTTTAACAAATGGACTTGAATACTGCTTAGAATATCTTTGAAACCAATAACCTCAAAATGGTGTAATCAAAGTAAAATGCTTCAAACATTTGAATAAATTTAATCAGATGGCAGGAATTTGTTACTAAGGTTATTTGTTCCCTCTCTAGCAATACTCAAACATGAGTTTCACCTAAATAAAGATAAATCTAAGTTATTTCCATGGCCTATTAAAGCAGTTCAAACAGAATTTATTTGCCTTCCTTACTTCACAAACAGGAGCCTAGCCCTTTAAGTACTGTTGTTCCAGTTTTAGAGGAGAGAGACCATAAAATGGGGGTGCTTCATTAAAATACCATAGCTTGCACCTCTCAAAGGCACAGGAAAAGAATATTCACTGAGTAAGTAACACATTATAAATTATAATTGAGATTCAATTCTCCCAGGGAGAAGGGAAGGTAACTTGTCATTTGAAGTGTTGTGAGTTTCTGAAAATGGACCAGGAGTTTAGAGGGTATAATGATATCATTAAGAAATGCCCTTGCAAAGCAAGCAAAATTATACTGTGCTGTTTCTTGAAAACCGCAGGAACTCTTTATTGTTCTGTCAGCAGCAGTTCAAAGAGCTCTGTGACCCCATTAACATTCACTCAGGCATGTATAGCAAATTGGAGGGGTGAAGTTTCTCGAATAGTTAATTATATTTTGTGTGTTTGAATACCTATCGCTGCTAGCCATGTGGGCTAAGTGTCATAAATGCACACCTTGCACACCTGGTTTTCCTCATGGCTGAATTTATCTTTCAGTACTTGGAGAAAGCAATATCAAAGGTGGAGAAGGGACAGGGAGGAAGGAAGTGGAGAAAAGCTAGATTAGGGATAGCTGGTTTGATGGCCAACACTGATCTTGCAGTACCTCTGCTTTCAGCAGAAATATCTGTGTGATGGTCAAAAGACCCTTCAAACCCACATACCCAGGTCTGGGTAGGAATATTTGGAATATAACACTATAAGCTTAAGCTAAAATTACTCAGAGAAACTGATTTTCTTCCATTTTCAACAAGAGGCAGCACATCTAGCCAAGCTATTTATTTAATTCTGTATGAAAAGTTGTGGGCTTCTCCTAAAAAATGTTGACATTTCATAGAAAAACTTAATTGAAGAAATTCAGAATCTCAATAGAACCACAGTTTGACTGTTCTGCTTGCATTTGTCGTTTGTCAGTCCTGTTGTTCACACAGCTTTTTCACACATGATGGCAAATGGCCACAGACAGTCTCCTTGCTGCTGTGACTACTGACTCATCTTAAGCAAGAGAGTAGCCAGCAGAAGGAAACAAGATTTTTAGGCATTTCTTGATTGGTTGGAGAAAAAAGCTTTCTCTTTTCAATTGAAATTTATCAGAATTTGCCTTCAGATGGTGAAGGTTTAATTTTTTGCATATTGAAATGATTGCATTTTTTCAGAGAGAGAGAGAGAGAACGATAGGAGATATTCTCTCCAAAGTTAAGAGGGAGCACACACATTGATTAATTAAGTCCACGGTATTATCTGTACCAGTTCATCAATTTCAGCAACAGTACATATTCAGGAATCCTTATCTCTTTAGGACTTCAACCTCACAGATTTCCTCACACTTAGCACTAAATTTGCTATATATCAAATGATGGAAAAGAGCATCACAAGGAGATAAGTTCTGTCTGTGCTATACTGAGATGTTACTTCCTGAGAAATTCTTCAATTCAGGTTCTCTCTGTTAATGAAGTCAAATAAAGTTAGGATTGTCAGTGGCATTCTTCATAAAACTTCTCCCAGATGTTAAGAGTCAGACTCTGTCACTGGTGAAGAAGTGTCTATGCGTGTCAGCATTCCAACTGACTCAAAAGAAACAATCTCTTCAGAGCATTGAGCATATGCACTACTGAGCAGACTCCTATGCAAAGCTGCCTTTAAATTCTTTTGGAAAATTGAAAAATATTATATGTATTACCCTATAAGCTTTTGGCAAGTTTCCACTTTTTTTTTTTTTAAGTTTATTAAAAGTTTTGCTGTTATCCTCCATAATTCTTAAACGGCGATAGAGTATTTTGTTCATCAAATATATATTCATGCTTCTGCCTCATTTCTGAAAAAAACTGCCAATTTGATGACATTCTAAATGTTTCTGCTATTTGAACAATATTTGCATTGTAATTAGAATTTTGCTAGCTATGCTTTTTCTCAGCCATATTTTCATTGCATGTATATTAGAGTTGATCAGAAAGCCTCCTTTGAAATGGAAATGATTTTCATTACACTTCAGCCGTGCTTTAAACTGATTCTACCACAAACAGTTCAAAATAGTGGGAGAATAGAGAAAAGCAGAATGCACATTCATATAATCTAGGACGTCTCTAGCAGAAAGATGCAAGAAAAATATCCTAAGAGAGTTTTGGAAGGTTTGAATTACAGCACAGTACAGCTGCTGGAGGGATTTGCCCTGAAATGCTTTTTTCCCTCAGAAAATACCGATTTGTCAACATCAAAGCTTGGTAGAGGGCAGAGGGTAGAGAGGAGGGGAGAAGCAAGTTGGGAGTCCCAACGAATTTTTCACTCTGTTTTCATCTTTTCCATGGAAGACTATAGTGTTTGAGGTGTCTCAGTTTGACGTGTTTGAATCAAGGAACCCCTGCTATTCAGAACTGCTTGTTTCAAGTGTGAAGCTCTACACAGTTAAGAAGAGAAATAAAAATACTTGACAACAAACTAGATTCGGGATTTCTAGACAGAAAGTTCCATTTGATGTACAAAATTTCAAAAAAATATTCAGATGTTGAGGAACATACCCCCCAAGAGTGCAAAATTTATCAAATGGGAAATTACTTCCTGCAACAGGGCTGGAATTACAGTCTCCACCAAGGCAATGGCAAAAGTCCCGTTGACATCTGTTGCCATTTCAACTCAAGATTTCTGAAAATGCTGTGGTCTCTTCTAGCCGTACTGCATAACCAATACTGAGGATTTTATAAGTTCTTTTGTATAGGTGGAGATATAAATAATAGGCTTGGCTTTAAATGAAATTTCTATGTGCTGTAGAAAAGTCTTTTCTCTGCATGTAACTGGAAAAAGCAAGCACACAAATATTGCTCCGAATCACTTCCTTTCTAGACTTACTAAACAGTTATAGAAGTTTAAAATGTGCCTGCCTACAGCTCTCTGCTGCCAAACTTGCACCAGAAATTATTACATTCCCTAGGGTTGCAGAATGGAAACACAAAGTTCTGTGCATCATTGAGCTACACTGCAGCAGCCAGAGACCCATGGCCATTCCCACTGTTGCAGCATCTCTGAAAGGATGTGTTAAAAAAGGTATCAAGAGCCAGGGATGTAAGAATACAAATGATCTTACTCTGCTGCAGCTGCATTCCCAGGGAGCTTGGATTTTAGTCCAGTAGTTGCTAGTGAGAAACAGCACAAATCCTCTCCGAGAGAGCAAAGTCCTGATCTATCTGAGCTCAGGGCATAATTTATGCCGCATATCACAGTTTCAGTCATACTGTCACTTCACCTCTTGTTCTGGCTTCTGTTTCCACATACACATGTGCCCCCATCACCACTCCACATCTCAGATAAAACAGTACCCATTCCAGCTCTGTTTACATTTAGCTTTCAGTGAAATGTTACTACTGTGTCTTAGGAATTGGATTCAATGATCCTTATGTGCCCATTCCAACCTAAATGTTCTATTTTATGATTATTTCTGATCTAGTTTTGTGTATACAAAATTTTTTTATATTTAAAATGACAACAACACCTAGCATAATTTCTCGTAAGAAGGTATCTGTAATTCTCTTCAAGATGCCTTCACTAAGAAACAGCTTTTGGCATTGTAAAAGAAGTAAAAGAAACTGTTGTTACATCAGCATCACTCTTGAATTTCTATGAAAACAATGAGGAGAGGTGTAATATAAATTAATATATGTGAATTAGCCTGTTTCAATATTTTATATGAGGAAAAAAGATTCCAGAAATACATATGACCAGGACACAAGATCAAATATAAACTACTTTTGCACAAATTCATGCGAAGTTTTGAGATATGTCCAGATCAACTCTGGTTGTGTGCTTCCTGGCTACCAGTAAGAAACATTTTTGTCTATTGCAAACTTTTCTGTCTCCTTTTCAGGACTTACAGAGTATTTGCCTCCTGTCTCACTCTTAATACAAACTCCATGAGAGCTTTACTAACATGTATTAACTTATATAAAAAAAAAGTCTTTCCGATTAACTCACTGGCCTCTGGAGCTGTCCCAATTGCAGCTTATCCTCACCCAAGGCCAAAAGCCCAAAAGCCTTCAGCTGGCAAACATAGCTGTGCTGATCAATTTTACTAAGTAGTTAATTCCAATTTTCATGTGACAAATAGGCATCTACTGCCCACTGTACTCTACTTCTTCCTTGTTCCTGTCAACTCCCTAGAGACGATAGGCACACAAAGAGCACAGGCCTTCTCTTGCAGAGAGTGAAGTCTGTTTATCTACCTTTATTTTATGTATAATGAGTCAATCCCTTTTCTCATCTGCTAAAATTTCAAAGGCACTCTCACTGACAGCTCAGAGAGTACTCACTCTGCATATCACAACAGCTGTTGGAGACAGATAACACGAGCATTTCTGGAATGACTCAAGCTGACCTTGTTTCAGTAGATACTAAGTGCTCTTCATTAGCTGCGACTTCATGCTCAGCAGTTCAGCAAAGGTCTTTAATATGAAGGTCTTCAATATTTAAGGAAAAAAATACATTTTTTGAAACTTCTGAGAAAGCATTTAATGGAAAATAAATTGTATGCTTTTAATGTGCTTGTATTGCAAATGGTTTAATCCAACTACTTGTGTAAACATGCGCATATGTCTCATACAAGTAGTGGATTGCACTCTCCTAGGAAAGATAATGACAAGGCCTTTGTGTAAAATCAAAAATGTAAAAATTTCTTTATTTTTTACAAGTGTCTACAAGCTCCATAAATCAGCATTACTCTGCAGACATGCAACAAGTCCCATCTAGTAATCCCACACAAGAAACTGACCTCAGCTATCTGCCAGTTTTTGTCTTTCAGATTTTCAGCCTGAAAGACTGAGAGGATGAACTAATGAACGAGTGATGTCTGAGTCTGCAGTCTCTCAGAAATACTACTTTACAGTCTACCTTGATTTTTACCCCAGATGTTAAGTTTATTTACTTGTACTTCTCTGGGCAAGTGTACATACCTCTATATGTGATTTTACTTGCCCAGCAACAATTACTGAGGATTTGAACTGCTCTGTCTTCAGCAGGCATTGACAGAGAGCTCTGCATCTTTCCCTTAACATAAGCTGTTAGAAATACTTGACAAGACATAACAGCATTGCAGATTTATAACATAGATGGATTTCTCCTACACTACAGGTTTCTATAGAAAGACAAAACTAGAATAAATATTTTTAGGGTGATCTTCAGTTTGTTATAATACAGATTCTCACTCTAAACTATCATGTGACAGCAGTCCTATGATTAGAAACTCTACAGAACAGTGGCTGTCTTACACTTTCTGTGTAAGGATGCTCAGAGCTTGCTTCCTTCATTCAATTCATAAAGAATTCAACTGGAAGTACTAAGGCCATCTCTGAGATCATACCTCCTTCAGCTCTCCATACGTAAATGTATTGCTCCAGGGCTGGTGAAGGAAAGACCAAGCCTGCAGAGCAAAGGGCTGGCAAAGTATCTAAGTATGTGGTCATTGTCTGGGCTCTGTTTAGATCCCTAGGTTAGACCACATCAAAGACTTGGTCATGGTTGTTAACCATGACATGCTGATCTGAAATGCTATCCCATAATCTCAGCCTGGTTTCAACTTTGAATAAACAAGAACTGGTAACAAATTAGAAAGAATTCAAGCACTTCTTGCCACTCATAATGAAACTTAAGGAATATTAAGGATTCTGATTTTTCAGTTGGAAATTAAAAAAAAAAAAAAAAAAAAAAAAAAAAAAAAGCATATTTACAATTTATTTTGCATAAAATTTTTGGAAAAAAATCATATATTTAAATCAGCATCATCTTATTTTCTTTCATTTCCCTCCATTTCCATAAACAAGAATATTCAGTTTTCACTATGTGATGATAAACTGAAGATAATCTAAAAGTGATAATAATAATAAAAGATCTTTAATTTATCTCCTGGTGGGTGTTGTTGGTCATAGCTTCTGTCAGGCTGTTACCAATGAATATCTGGAGTCAGATCCCTGTTTGCTGTTGATACTGTTATGAGCGGCTCTGATTGCAAAATATGAATCGAAGCGCTATTGAATATGAAATCACTCCTGCAGTGATTCATCAATGCCACTGAGTAGAGGTAGGACTTTTTAGAGAGTCACTGCCCTTACATGCAGTATTGTAATTGCAAGTTACAGAATCACCAGAGAAAAACAATAACAACAAACACCTAAGATGTCTAGGATACAACCAGGGATATAACCATTCATCGTACTAGTTTCAGTATCTTGACAGGCTTGGGGCAGGTTAGCCTTTTTGTTAGGCAGCTGATTTGTGCTGTAAGCTACTCAGCTGGGTCCTGATAGCCTTCTGGCTTTGTTTTCATCAAAGGTGAGATCATAGCTTGTGCTGGACATTTCGAAAGTTTGAGGGTATTTCTGGACACTGCTGGAGAACTTGCTGCCTTTCAGCTCAGAAGATCAGCTGGGGGGCTCTGTCTGAATACATGTGAACAGGTACACATGCTTCAGGATGTAGCTGGGCTGTTGTATGAGGCAGAAAAAACAATGTTTCTCTGTCCACTCTAAAATCAAAAGTTCCTGTCTGCAGGCAAGGCAACTATATACTCCAAGCAAAACATAACTAAACTTTTTATATATTTTTTAAAAAATCTGGACTTCACACCCCGGCTATATTAAATGAAATGATTGCAATTTTGAGCCCTTCAGTACAAGAAAGCCATTGAGGTCCTGAAAAGTGTCCTGAGAAGGAATCTGAAGCTGTTAAGTGTCCAAAGCACAAATCTTACAGGGAGTGGCTGAGAGAGCTGGATTATTCACTCTGGAGGAGAAGGGGATCAGAGGAGACCTTACTGGTCTCTACATCTGCTTGAAAAGAGGTTGTGGTGAGATGGAAGTTGAACTCTTCTCACACGTAACTAGTGACAGGGCAAGAGAATACAGCCTCAAGTTGCACCGAGGAGATTCAGGGTTGGATATTAGGAAATATTTCTTCTCAGAAAGCATAGTGAAACATTAGAAGAGGCTGCCCAGGGAGGTGTCCAGTCCCTGCAGATGTTCAAGAGATGAGTAGATGTGGCACTGAGGGAGATGGGTTAGTAGGCATGCTAGTGATGGGTTGATGGGTAGACTAGATAGTCTTAGAGATCTTTTCCAACCTAATTGATTCCATGATTCTACAGTCCTATGATCATAAGGAATTGCCACATCACATTCTGTCCTAATTCTCATATTTATCAGAGGTTTTCAAGCCAGTGGTCAGTAGCAAACATAGAAATTTATATAGAGCAACCAGAAATTCAAATAGTGTAATGAGAAAACCTAGTGATTATGTAACTAATCTTTAATCTCTGAATATTTACAGACTTACACAGTGTTTGGAACTGAGCAACCTGTAAAATAGTGATGTATTAATCAGTGCAGGCCAGACTGTGAAGTCTGACCAGTAGTGGTCTTGCAATACAAGATTCATTATCACACACACCTATGTAAGATTTGTTTCTTTCACTTAGTGATGACACACTCCAGAGTAATTCAAGGGAAAAAAAATAAAAATGAACACACACACACACACACACACACACACAAAAAAAAAAAAAAAAAAAAAAAAAAAAAAGGAAAGAAGAAAAAGAGTGGACTGAGATATTGAATCAAATGGTCAAATGGGAGCTTCACAAAACTATGGGAAAATGGCTCAATTATGGCATTAAATTAACAGACAGTCTAGAATTTCCTTAGACTTAGATAACAACATGTAGACACTCAGGCTCAACCCCACACAAAATTATAAGATGTATTTTCCTTCTATCTTCTAAATGTATGTAGGATATTAATATGGCTCAAAATCTCTTCATAGGAAAGAGGATTTGGATATCCATTTAATCTGCTGTCTGAGCATCTGTATATGCACAGTGCCATCGTTGTGAGATATAACAAGGAACTGAAACAACCTTGATCTCTTTCAGATATGATCGAAACTCATAAGAGCAGAACTTGACCATTTTACTGTCAATGAACTTCAAAGCAACTCCTTTTGCGACTCTTCTTTTTCCATATCTAGATCTTGTCAGCATTTCAACTGCATTTTAAATTTTACATTAGTTTAATGTCAGCTCATTTTCAAGTAATAATGAAACAAAGTGTTACTGAAACTACTTCAACAACAAACCTAAGAGCCAATTTTTTTTTTGTTTTTTTGAAAGACTCCCATCACTTGCTATATTTATATCATAGAGTCAAATATTTATATCATATATCATAGAGTCAAAGAATATCCTGAGCTGGAAGGGACTCATGAGGATCAATTTGTGCAGAAAAACCAAGCATGAACGACATCCTCCCAAACATTATCAACTGGAGTGCAACATTCACAACTCCTAAAACTAGCAAAGCCCACTAGTTGTTAGAGAAAGAGATACTCATGCATTTCATAGAAAGTTGTATTTCCGTTTAATGGGCAAAAGGCAGTAACATGACTTCAAATGAAAAATGAAACATGCAACCATCAGAAGAAGAAAGTCAGCTTTGTTAAATTGCTCAGCACAGGTTGTCAGGCTAATGATGTAATTATAAGGTCAGCATTGATGTTTTCAGGCCTTGATGCTTCCAGAAATGTACTGTTGCCAACAACTGCAAATAATCTGGGGGCTTCTCCATCTGAGAATGAAGAAATACCTGTGAATAAGCATAGTAGGGGAAAGTGGGCCTGAAAGGAACAGCTCACTTTTCCACTGCTCAGACTTGAAGATGGCATGAGGTGGACATGCCCCCTCATTCCCATGCAGCAGAGAGACAGCCTGTAGTGCCTTGGGCAGAAATTGGATGTGGTAAATACTGGACTGGCCTCTTGCTAGAGAGCTGACAGTACAACAGATTGAATGAGCGCAAGAGCATCTTGCTGACATTTGATTTCCTTCTGAATTTCACATGGCTTTCTCTTTCTTCTAAGTGAGGTTTTTTAAACCACAGAATGTTATTCTGCAAAGGAATGCAGATGAAGTGAAAGCAGCATCAGGAGAAGATAAGGTACTGTCCTTGTCTTTCAGGGACTAATTGCACAGCTTGACTTTCTAACTTGCTAGAATTGCTGAAAAATTCCCTACAGAGGAGAACACAGGATAGAAATTACTGGCATATTTTTCTGCCTTATTTCTGTATAATAGCATAAAGAAAATCATGATCTAATTATAGACAATGCATTAGTCAAAAAATAGTTGAACAAATTGTTCTTTCTAGTGTATTTGTTAAATCTAAAATACACACACCAGGGAAGATTATTACTGAGGTATTATCACTGCAGGATACCTAAAAAGTACTAAAAATAAAATGGAAATACAATCATTTTTAAAATCTTGCCTTTTTGATATGCAGCTATGTGAAATGCAGTCCTTAAGCCTGGTCTAAGTTGGAGTCAGCCCTGCTTCAAGCAAAGGGGTTGGGAGAAATGTTCTTCAGAAGTCCTTCCAACCTGAGTGGTTCAGAGGTTGTATCAAATGTCCACAATTAATAAGGTGATGTCACACTACTTCAAGTCTAAAAATCCAACTCAGGTCTAACAGAGAAAATGGACTTGGAATCAAGTGGAAATGGCTGAAGTTCACTCTGAGCACAACAGCCCATGCCTGTCTTCTGGTTGTTCCATCAGGTTCCAGTTATTTTGCTCTCACTTTTTCCCTAACTCTGAAACAGCACATGGTTTTAATTTTCTCCAGTTTATTTGCAAGCACTAAGTGGATGTGCAGACCCTGAACAGTCCAAATTGTAATGTGGAAGGATCCTGTATGGTAAATTAAGGCAGTCAGAGTGAGAGCATAACAGGGAGCCTGTCCTCCCTCTTCCTCATTTCCCTCTGACTCAAACACATCCATGCAAGCAATAGACAACACACTTCCAGTTGCTGAGGGAACTGCTCTCTTCCTCTCCCTCACCCTCCCTCTGAATGCGGTTTTGCTTGCATGTCAGCTGCACACTGCAGAAAACAGATGTTGATGAATTTTAATCTCCTTGATTTCTCCAATGGATTAAACCTCAAATCTCTAAACATCACATCCTTCTTAATGCTGCAGTAAGTAACACGTATATATTGGTTACAGTGATTTACAATTGGAAAGAAAGAAAAAAAAAAGCAAAAAACAGTGAAAATGAAACATCTGAAAATCAATCTATGCTGCAAGTGAATTGGATACAAACATTTTGGATTTCTGTCTCTCACAACCTCTGCACCCTGCCCAGTGCTGAGGCATGTGCCCCTGGCTGCAGTAACAAAAAATACAGGCACATGGTGCTCTCCACCTACCTGCAAGCCTTCAATGGCCAATTTGAGGATGGATGGTGTAAGCTTGGAGGCTTGCTTGAAGGAGAAGTTGCTCCAGTCTATAATTAGAATGAAGCCATTTATCTGAAGCTCCTGATCTTCGATGAGCACTTCCAAGGACAGTAGAATAGCCCGAAGGATATCTATGAAGGAGTTCCTAAAGAAAAAGCATTAAAAAACAAAAACAAATCAATGGTGGCAGTTATCTTCAAACCTACAGATAGTGAGCTTTGCTGCAGATGGGGTATGTATGAAGGATGGAAAATCAATCTTTTCCTGTTGGAATTCTTTTTGAAAAGAAAGTTATTTCAGAGGTGTTACTAAAGTGCTCCAGATCTGAAGCTGACATTCCTCTGCTTGATGTGATAAGTTCTATTCACCGGTGGACAAAATAAACCATGAATTAAATCATTTTTATTTTTCTGCCATACCTTACAATAGATTTTAGTTAAGCTACTTTGGGAAAACATTTGTCTGTGGTGAAGTGAAAGAGATTCAGGCTATCAATTTAAATCCCTGCTCCTTTGGATATACTCCACCAGTTTTTTGTTAGCTTTTACTCTTTCCACTTCAAAGAGGAATATCTAAAAAAGAAAATAAGCCCATACAATATTAATATAAATTGTGTGGTTACAAATAGACTGCCTAGTTTCCTATTCATGTAGAAGGAATGATCCCAGTCTTTGCACAACAAGGCCTATCCAAAACAGGTTGCCAAGTGAGGTTGTGAATGCCTCTGCCTGAGGCATTCAAGGCCAGGCTGGATGGGGCTTCGAGCAGCCTGGTCGAGAGGGAGGTGTCCCTGCCTATAGCAGGGGGTTGGAACTATGTGATCTTAATAGTCCCTTCCATCCCAAACCATTCTATGATTCTGTGATTCATGACCCTGCTACCTCTAATGCTTCTAAAATCTGGATAATTATTTCAGTAACTGCTGCATGGAAACAGTGCACACAAGGCATTTTTTTTATAATCCACTGAAGATCCTATGCTTAGAAATTCAAATCTTTATTTAGTTGTCCACATAAATTATTGGATTATCAAAAAATTACCAACCTGTACTTCCCCATACTTGCAGTGGAAATTACTTGCCTGGGAAATACTTTATCCACTTTCCTCAACATGTCACTAATCTGGTTGTCCCCTGCCTAGATCCCTTCCACCTCCCCATATTTGCAGCTTTAAGACACCATGAATGACACAAAGTCAATACAAAGACATTTTTCAGCTGAGCTCAAGGAGACAAGAAAGCAGCATAGAAGTCCTCCAGGTGGGCAGTTTGCAGGCCTGCTGAAGGTTGCTGAATGCAGGGACTGGATAGAAATCAGACAGAGTGCCACTCGAGTCTGAAACCTTAATCCCTCTGCTCCTTAATCTTAAGTCTTTGAGACAGATCATTCAGCTGTGTGACTGATTTGCATCCAAATCATTTTCTATGCATGAGCACAGAACCACTTTCTATTAGTCCATCTCTTTTGTTCATTGCTTAATGTTCATTTCCCTTTTCCAGCTCCTTCCCCACCCCCTTCCAGTTTAACTCCCTCACAAGAAAAGAGTTTAAAAAAAAAAAAAAAAAAAAAAAAAAAAGTTAAATAAATTACTATTACACAAAAGGAAATGTATAAGGTACTTTAAAGATTCAGCATGAAGCCTGCTGAAGTGAGCCATTAATGAGTTACAAAAGATTTGCACATGCCCCCGAATTACAAAAGGGAGAAAGAAGGATAAGGGCCTATCTGCTTTGACTGAATGGGAAGGTACCACAAAAGAGGCTCTTCGAATATCCTGTGGAAAATAGGAAGTTAGCCCAACAGAAGCTAATGGTATGGCACAATAATGTAAAACAAAACTGAGAATGGTTTAGCAGAGGGATTTGGTGGGGAGATCAGCCAAAGGCATAACATGAAAATAAATAAGAAGAAATTAATTATAAGAGATGTAAGCAGGCTGTGAGAGAATCAAAAGGCTCGGTGGAGTACCAGGGTGCAATGGGAACAATTAAAGGGGATAAAGACATTGCAGGGAAATTAAATGATCTATATGCATGTCTCTGCCACCAGCCATTTTGAAGAGATACCTGGAAAATAAAGGTGAGGGACTGTTAGTAAATAAGAAGTCAAATAAGAAACACTGGAAGAATCTCTGATCAGTAAAGGTTTTTGATATAACTTGCTCTAAACAGCTCAGAACAAGATGTGTTTCAAATATAGTGCTTAAATTAATTGGATTATTCAAGTGGTTGAAAGTATAAACATGCAGAAATACTGAGAGCTGAAACCATTAAGACTGCCTGAATCCTAGTATCACAGAATGGCCTGGGTTGGAAGGGACCTCAGGGATCATCAAGTTCTAACCCCCTGCCATAGGCAATGTTGCCAACTGCTAGATCAAGTGCTGGATCAGATTGCCTAGGATTCCATCCAGCCTGGCCTTAAACATCTCTGGGGACAGAGCACCCACAACCTCTCTGAGCAACCTGTGCCAGCACCTCACCTTTCTCTCAGTGAAAAACTTCCCCTGATATCTAATCTAAATCTCCTTTCCTTTATTTTAAAACTATTCCCCCTCATCCAATCACTATCCAGCTGTGTAAAAAAGTTGATTTGCCTCATTTATATGCTCCCTTCAAACACTGGAAGGCTACAATGAGGTCCCTTCACAGCCTACTCTTCTCCATGCTGAGCAAGCCCAATTCCTTCAGCCTATCTTCATAGAAGAGGTGCTCCAGCCCTTGGATCATCTTCATTACCCTCCTCTGGACCCTTTCTAAGAGTTCTGTGTCTTTCTTGTGCTGGGGGCCCAAGACTTGGCCCAGATAAGGCCTCACGAGATCTGGATAGAGAGGAACAGTCACCTCCCTTGCTCTGCTGACCATTTCTCTTCTATGGATATCTTTGGCCTTCCAGACTACAAGTGCACAACAACTGGCTCATGTTAAGTTTTTCATCACCCAGAACGGCTAAGTCCTTCTCAGCCAGGCTACTCTCAATTTGTATACATATCTGGTATTAAGCAAAACAAACTGTCACTAAAAATCCTGACTGTCCCACAAGGCAGCAAACTAACAAAGTTTGGGTCAATGTCATTTTTTTGGCAGTTGCAGAAAACTCAGTTTTATGTCTCAGAGTGAGTATGTTGTATGAGACTCTTTCCTGTAATACTTAATTTAGAATACTTAAAGGTGGCTTAGTTAAATGTAAATACAGATAAAGGGAATTTCATTACTTGTTACAGACTGACTTGTGATATCAAATTAAAGAATATACTACCTTTTCAATTGAATAAAGAAGTGAACTTACAAAAACATAGCATAGCATAAGCAGACAAAAGACAAGGGAATAGAAAACTGATATAATGAGTCTATTTGAACAACTAAGAGGAGAAGACATAGTGTACCTCACAAAAAGTCCATAGCAGAGACAGAATAACATTTAATATGTTGCAGAAATGACATGGAACAAGTCAGGTAAAAGACTATGACTTGCTTTGTTCCCTCTCCACATTAAATCACCTGTGGAGAGCAGAAATGCCTCCTTTGCTTTGTCACGGTTTTATGATTTTTGGTTATCGGTACTCCACATCATAACATCATGTAGTACACTGGGAGTTAAAATGTTAATGCTCCAGTTTTGGGTACCCAGCCCAGAAGAGAAGGAGAACTACATATGCCAGAAGACTTTGCTGTGTTGTTATCATTTCTGCTCAGGGGTAACAGATATAATGCCTTGGTAGGTCATCTGACCGCTCTCTTTTGTTCCTCAAGCTCTCCTCCCTGCTACTCAACTGGACTGCGCATCTCACCTCAGTGTTATGTTAAGGCCTATCCACCTTTTGGATGCTCTCTCACATTATATTTGGTTTATTAGCTTCAATTCTAATTATATTATGTAGTGTGTTCTTGCATTCTGATACCATATTTAGTAAATTAGTTTGTTTCTCCTCAAATCATTGCCATTGTTTTTAATTATTTTGGGGTCCCCTGTTTCCCTTTTCCAGAGGCACAGATTCACGAAGTCCCTCTGCCCTGCTACTTGAGGAACTGGGCTGAACCAGCCCGTAAACAAGCTTCTAGCTGGGGGACAAGTTGTCACTGTGCTGCCAGTAGTATTTCTACTGAGATTGAAAAGCATGAGAGGTGTGAGAATCCTTCTTAGTTTTTTTGGCTCAAAGCTTGCTTCCTGAGGTTTTTCTTGAGATAAGACTCTGAGTGACTTGTCAAGGAGGCAACTGATGGGTGCTAACTGTGTGACAATCGATATCGCTTTGGGAACATTTGCAAGCCCCTTCCCCCAGAGCTGCTTGCTCTGTAGAAGAGCGGAAGAGAGTGGTCAGCAGTGTTCACTGGCGGAAGATCTGGCCTGTGGCCAAACCGCTCCAGCTAAGTATGGAAGGTTGGGGGATGATACCATTGTATCTTGCGAAGGCAAGATGCAAGTTGGTGCCTCCCTGCTTCCTCTTATCTACTGGCAAGGCCAGGAAGATAAGAACAAAGGAGTTTCCTGCTGAGGCCCCAGAGCCAGAAGCTGCCACTCAAAGGAGAGCTGACTCGACCACTTTGGATTTGAGCTGTCACTCCAAAGATAGCTGACTTCACCACTTTGAAAGCATTGAAAAGGGGCCATCATCGCCATGGTCTCTCGTCGTCCTTCTCACCGTCGTCATTGGCAACAGGACAACTCTGCCTGACGACCCACCGCTACTGAAGATCAAAGACTGAACTATGAACCTCGCTGGATCCATGGTGGTGACTATCTCCCTCTTGCTTCCTATAAAGACTCCTTGCTTCTTCTTTCCTATCTTTTCTATCGCCCTCCTTCCCTTCCCCCATTACCCTAATTCATAATAGTGTCCGTCCTCCCCTTCCCCATTTCCCCTGATTAAGATTTGTAATAAACTGGTCGGACCAACATTTGAACCGTTGCTTCTTAATCTCACGCCGGGTATATAGATAATAAAAGAACCTCCTCTCCCTCCTATAAATTGGAGCGAGACAAGAGGTAGTGGAAAGAAGGAGCAGAAAAATATGGTCAGATTACCTCGAATTATCTGAGCTAATCAAAACTGAAGTAGCTATAAGGAAAGATTTAGAAAGGAAGATATGAACAACACTAAATATCATAGAATCGTTTGAATTGGAAAGGACAATTAAATATCATCTTGTCCAATTCCCCTGCAGTGAACAGGGGCACCTGCAGCTAGATCAGGTGCTCACAGCCTGTTCCAACCTGACCTTGAATCAGTGCTGGGAGAAGGAAAGAAAGAATTTGAATTGCTCCCACACACAGGCAAAATATGGTATGCATGGAAGAACCCTTGGAATCTAGTCAGTGTTGGCTTTTGAAGTCAGTGTATGCATTGGTTCATAACAAGTCCTCGCACCCTTTTGATGAAAAAAAGGCCTATGTATGAGCTGTACAGGACTCAGAACAGACACTGGCTGGAGAATAACTAGGAAGAATAACTGCAAAATGAAGAATCGTGAATAAACGTAGTGACTCACTTGACTAATCATGTACCACAGAAGATGAACAGCTGAGCAAAGGAGCTCACAGCTGTCTCATGTGCTGAAAAACACTTGTCTCATCTGTGTGAGATGTGAGTAGCGTATATGAGCACAGAAATTAGCAAGACTTGTCAAAGATTTACAAAGCAAATGGGCTACATTCACAGCAAATGTTCATAGCAAATATTTTTACCAGCCATGGGTAACTTTCTCTGTAGAACAATACAAAGCTATTTGAAAATATTACCTGCGAAAAATATGAATAATTCCCTGGATCCCAACAGGAGAAATTCTATACACAACAACATGAGAATTTTTTCTTATACTGTAGGACACAACCACTTTCTTTGTCATAACAAATAACAGATTTTTGTTTTTTTGTAGATGTAGAATATGTGGATGTGAAATTCCTATTGAGTGAAACTCCTGCTTTTTAGTGAACAGATAGAGCTGACAAATGAAATTCCCAAATAACTTTATATCCAGGATAAGAGGCTGGATAGAGAAGTGTAATGATGTTTTTTTTTTCTGTGGAAACACTTAGTCCAGTAATGTACTGTGTGCAACGAATCAAATAGATTAAGATGAGGCCTGTACTATGTTTAACAGCATTAGAAATTCACTGCTTAGTGTATAACTGAATGGAGGCCAGTCACAGAAATCTGGCTGGCTTTGAATTCATTCTTGGAGCGAGCTGGATGCCTCTGCCATTGCCAATGAAGGAGAAATGGACAAGCTTTCAGGAAAAAAAACCTGCATTAGTTTATTCTTTTATCATCCAAAAATTGCCTGTTAGTGGCTTTCTTAAAGATTCAGAAATATTCACCATGTTACATTTCTGCCTCAGGTTCTTCTGTATACAAGTGTTTTGCCTACACCTACTTTAATTGAACTCCATAGCAACCAATAAATCCTGAAATGCATGCTTTGCATCCAAGCCTGTCTTACAAATCTCCTCCTATGTACATACACTCATTCATATTGTGGGCTTGCTTTCAGATGAGTACTTTGTCCCTGATGTTAATGTGACTGCACAACGACCCTTTCTTATGTGCATCTCAGCTAAGAAACAGGGACCTCCATAGCCTCTGTACTTTGTGGCTGGGAGTGCAGTGGATGGAACTCTTCAGACCCCTGGCATGACCAGCTTCTACCAGAGGGACCTACATGAGGAAAATGAGAGGTGACATCCACTCTTCCCTTTGCTTATTAAGTAAAAAACTGGCACTATATTACAATCCTCTGCAAATTAATAGAAGTCCTGCACTACCACCTTTAAACATATCCACAAAAAACAATATTACAGAGCAACTGCAGTAATGTGAATGGATAGTCTCAAATACAATTTCCCCTGGAGTGACCATGAGAAGAGTGCATCTGTGCTGATTTCAGGTTAGTGATATCTACTGCCGGGGATTTAGGAGATAACACATGGGATAAAACTAATGGTTACAGCTTAAGATACTGTCTCAGATCATTCTGATTTCACAAGTGTTGTGAGGACACTGTTTCTTCAAAGCATAATTGTAGTAATGATGAAACAAGAATGCTGTCACATGAATAGCTTGTGGTTAGAAGCATTAGGATTGGTGACTTGATCTGTTTAGTTTATTCTGTGTGATTGCATAGCCTTCTCTTATTGCCTCCAGCACTACAATCCATTCTTGAATTACACTATGTTATTTGCTCAATTTCTTGCATCGTTGTGTTCCACAAGTTAATTTTTCATTACAGAAAAGGACTTTCTTTTGAACATTATGAAGCTACTGTCTAACTGCAGAAAGAAATTATACAGCTTCTTTGTTCTATTATTATAAGAGGGTACAAATGACATTACTGATTAAGTGTCTATTGAATCACTTTTTCTCTATATAATTCTACCTGTATTTCAGCTACTTCTTTAGCATCTTTCCATTTTAAATAGTCCTGGACTTTTTGTTCTGTCCTGATATGATTACCTCATTCATTCATAACTCTAATGAATTCCTTCTACTGCTCTTTTTTGGGGGTTGGTGCATTTTTTATATTCCCTTGTTTTGAGATAATACAATGTAAATTGAATTCAGCATCCAAGGTAAGTTTGGAATATCATACATAAAAGGATGTTATCTTTTCCTATTTATTCTCTGTCTCATTCTTAATTCAGACTAACATCTTATTAACTTTTCTGACCACCATCGCACAGTAAGTACACTTCTTAATTGTGCTGTCCATAATGACTTGATTTTTTTTCTTAAAAGGCTAACAGTAATTGAAAACCCAGAAGAAACTGCATATAGATAAGAGAGAATGAAGGATCTGCATACAAGATGTGGCCACATATTAAATCCAATGCTCTTGCAGTGACTTAGACTTCATTGGGTTTTATCTTTCTTCATAATGAATTCTGCTTTTCTAGGTTATTCCCATTGTTTTCCTCATTTTTTGCTAATTTTTACTAACCTACAACATTTTCTTTTTTTTTTTTTTTTTTTTTTTTTTCTCATTTCACCATTCTGTACTGGAAAAATTACTGTTGCAGGGTATCTTTTTGCCACTTACAGATCCTGTTATCTACATGAAATTTCAGGGACACTTTTACATGCAAGACAAGAATTCACTGGAATATCTGTTAGCATATATACATATATATACATAAATATATATATTTTTTTTTATTCACAAAAATATTTTTATACTGCAATTCTCCAAAAGAATTTTGATAAGCTAACTAAATGGCATGTTTACATACTTTACCTCAGACAATTCCAACAAAATTATTTAATTGGCCCTTTGGTTTGCAAGCAGTCACAGCAGACCTCAATGAGGACTAAATCAAACAGTAGAGTTAAAATCAAATAACACTGATTGCAAATGCATACACATTATGAAAGCATTGAGTTCAGAATTACAAAGGTTATATTATTGCTTATGCATATTCAAACACTGAGTACCTGTGGAGTATGGGTACCCTGGCTACCCTGGGCAGCCTGGTCTGGTATTAAATGGGGAGGTTGGTGGCCCTGCATGTGGCAGGGGGGTTGGAGATTCATGACCCTTGAGGTCCCTTCCAACCCTGGCCATTCTGTGATTCTGTGAAAAGTATTCATTAAACCAGATACTCTGAATAATGTAGCAGAATGCCTGAAAGTTCGTTCCAAACTTGCTTCCTTCTCTGTGTTGAAAAGCTTAGTTATTCAGCTGAGAAGCAGACTCCTTTTCTGTGCTTGAATTTGCAGGTAATTAAGTTTCAGCTGATCTCTACAAGCTAATGAACACAAAAGGAAAGCACCAAGTCACCTCTCTCCTTCTAGTGCCTAATCTGAAGTCCCCATGAAGCCTAAGGTCTAAGGATGTTCCACATCCATTTCTTATCACTAAAGTTACAGGTAGTATAAATTTGGAGTGCCTGACAAATGAGAATCAAAACTTGCCTGAGAGAACTGCTCATATTTTGAAAAATATTCTGTTGGTGGGTCCCTTTTTGAAAATAGAATTGGCTCTACAGGACAAAACACACTGGAAGAAATTTGTGAACAAAACAATTAGGAACATTAAGGTTTCCAGACTTAACAATGCTTCTCCAGAAAAAAATGACATTTTATGTGTCATAATATAGAGGATGATGTAAAAGAATCATATTACTAAAAAACTTGGAGTCCTGTCTATAGAACAGCAAGAAAAGACTGATGAAGCCGTGTGGGACATCATCATCAAATGAAAATAATCAAAGCTGAGTCTCTTCAGAGATACTGGTTAAGAGAAATGTCAAGGAATGGGAAGAAAAAGTTGCAAAAAGTAGAAACACAAGCATGTCTTAGTAAACTCTTCAAATGGTTATTAAATCAGGAAAAAATATATACCTATTTCATGCTGTACCTGAATCTAGGCAAAGAAAGTAGCAAAGTTTAAAAATATGTACAAAAGAGATGTCAATCACAAAAAGCTATAAATTATTTCAGTTGAAGCTCCTGAGGGCCAGTAAAAGACAGACGTGAAAATATTCTAAGATTTTCTTATAAGCAAATTGAAAAGATATGTCAAGAGCTACATATCAAAGAGGTTTCCCACTGGAACAATAGACAACTTTGATACTGCTGACAAGATGAAGGAACTTGATATTATTGATGTAGAAAAGATCATTGGGGAACTCGAAACAGATGCTATAAAGATTCATGATAGTCCAGAAAAAAATGTTATTTGCAGATCTCCTCAAAGATAAAGGAAAAAATTGAAAAAATCACAATCATGGCTCAAGTGAGGAGAGAAGGACTAGGAAAAAAATGAAATAGGTGCTTGGGATTGTGACACTGTCAGACACAAAAAAACTGATTTGCACAGTTATGCTGAAGATTATACAGAGTCCCATGAAGACCAAGAAAAACAGGCAGTTTTCATCCTAGCCACTTTTGAATGGATCATATTTCATGGAAAATCACTGGAGAAAGTGAAGAAATTAGTAGCAATCTTCATTTCCCCCTAAGAGCACAGAATATTTTTTTCCAGAAATCCACTGAAAATATAAACAAGACATAGCAGTAGAAGACTCCAGACTTCATAAAATCTTTAACAAGATATAAAATCTGATGCAAGAATGATGAGTCAAATTTGTTACCAGTGGAATTAGAAAAAAAGTTGTGTCTTCTTACTAATATTCTCCAGATTTGTCACAGACTTCACTAGGCATTCAGACCTCTGTGACAAAAGCAGCTGACAGTAGTTGTTCTGGGTGAACTGAATTCCACTGACACAACTCTTCAGTTGGACAACCAAGAAAATAGATGACATAACCCAATGAATCTTATGACTAGTAAGTAGAAATCAAAGTGGAAAATATCAGTCTGGATCACAGCACGTTGTAGGAGAATTCTTAGGAGCTGGTGTTGAATTAAATTATACAGACAGTATGAAAGGTATGAGTGACAACTGGTACTGTAAGAACACCAGTGAGTGAGGCATGTCTTCTTTTGAAGAGGAAATACTGAAATCAAGTATATTCAGCTCTTTAATGGTCTCTTACGAAGTGTTATTTTGTATGAATGACAGCAATAGAGCAAAAGAGTTCAGCCTAAAGGAAGATAAAGATCTTTGCCAGTGGATTTTACTACCACTATATAAAGTAATAGTGATAAGTGTAACAAAAATTATTCTAACTCAGAAAGAGGCACAACCACATCCTGCTTTACAAGTGAGAAAGTAAGCTGTCCTTGGGTACATGGGATTTCTTTGACACCTCTTTAGGTCTTGAAGATGCAAAATATGGCTTTCCGAGAGAATTTCAAGAAAGGAAAATTAAAAAAATATATATAAAAATTGAGCTTAGAAGGCCTCTCTACCATGCAATGTCCACAAGCCTAGTGGACATTTTTCCAAATCAACAATGTGTGCAAACTAAGAGACTGACCAAGTTCATTTAGAAACACAACTATGTTCAGACTGGCTTTCTCAAAACAGATGAAGTAATTGCAGAACAAAAATGTGAAATTCCAGCTTGCTGAGAAAAATTAGAACAATCACAGTTGCTTTTATCTTTTCTCAAAATGACCACTGTAGAAGATCAGCAGACAAAAATGGGCTGTCATCAATTTTTAAGTATGAGTTCAAATATCATAATCACAAAAGGAAAAATAAAACACATTTAAAACTCACATCAGTTCTCTATAGTTTCTTAGTACTTAGTTTTCTCAGAATGCTGTGCTTTGGTACATTATTTCCCCTTTAAAAAAAAAAAAATAAGAAAAAAAAAAAAAAAAAGACAATCTACCTGGAGCATTTACTCAATATTTTTACCTGCATATTTTACCAGGATTTGACTTATTCCATCATCTAGTACCAAAAGACATTGTCCTGGATGGCTGGATGTGTTGCCTATTGATAGCTGCAGTGTACAGTAGTTGTTTAATTTGAGAACTCAAAGAAATTAGAAATGAGATGAAGCCTTGCATTGGTTCAGAGAAAGGAAGGCTAGCTTGAGTTTCTTATGTCTTATGATGTTTCTTATGCATGATGCCAGCATGTTTTTTCAGTACATGCCAGCACCTCCCTGTAGGGTACATATTAGTGTGGTTTTTGCCTTGGAAAAGTAATGTGATGTTATTTTGGCAGACTATGAGATTTTCTCTAGATTTGCCAGTGAAAAAAAATATATTGTTTACAAACTATTAAAAATCAGTTAAACTGAAACAGAATCACGTGCTAATTGCAACACTGGGGATTCTGAAAGAAAAGTTTCATTAATTTCTTGCTACAGAAGGCATCAGCAATCTCCTAAATTGTTCAACTTCTGTACAATAGAGCATACAATACATATGGATAAAGAAATTTTTTTACAGCACTTCTTTATACTGTTCCGTTATAAATAATTACACACACAGCAAAATGTGTAACAAATACAAAAAATAATAGATAGATAACTTTTTTGTGGTTTTGAATTAAATTCACACTGATGTCCTGCCTCACTTCTCTTTGGAAGGAAGACATCTCTGGAGCAGGATGGCGAAAGCAACCAGGATCTCTACTAAAAGCACGAAGAGTAACAATCATAGACAACAGGAAAAGAATCAGTAGATATCATCACAGCTAAGTCTAGTAACATGGCCTGGAGAAAAATACAGAAGGAAAATTTCAGTACTAAATGTATGTGTGGAAATCTTGAACAAAGAAGTCATCCCTTAGTCTGTACTTCTTTTCTGAAAAACAGTTGCATACAGAACAAGCTTGTTTCCAAAGAAACGCATTATACTTTTTCATCTATTCCCTCCCATTAAGAACAGCATACAGACAAAACCTTATAAAAATAGAAAGTCACCATTAGTCTTCCTAGAGATCTAATGGGTTGTCATCTCGATGTTAAGAAAGTCAGGGGGTGGGTGTTGCCATTAACATACTCTGTTTCACTGGAAGAAATGCAACTTGAAGTCTATTTTTAAAATGTGCAAAGCCTACTTTTCAGGATATGGCACTGTACACATTTGCACCATAGCTGATAATTGGAAAATGTAATATATTGGAGCTGCAATTTCATACTATAAAAAGATTGCAGGGTTTGTTAATAAATTACATCTACATCAGGTGACATTTTTTTCCTCTGTTATTATAGAACCATAGAGTCATAGAATCATAGAAATTCTCGGGTTGGAAAATACCTTAAAGATCATTGAGTCCAACCACAACCTAACCAAACTACCCTAACAACCCTCTGCTAAATCATGTCCCTGAGAACCACATCCAAATGGTTTTTAAACACATCCTGGGATGGTGACTCAGCCACCTCCCTGGGGAGCCTATTCCAGTGCTTAACAACCCTTTCTGTAAAGAAGTGTTTCCTGATATCCAACCTAAACCTCCTTTGATGCAACTTGAGGCCATTTCCCCTCATCCTGTCACCTGTCACCAGTGAGAAGAGACCAACCCCACTCTCACTGTAAGCACCTTTCAGATGTTGGAAGAGAGCAGTAAGGTCTCCCCTCAGCCTCCTTTTCCCCAGACTGAACAGCCCCAGTTCCTTCAGTCTCTGCTCGTAGGCCACATTCTCCAGGCCCTTCACCACCTTGTTGCTTTTTTTTGGACCTGCTCCAGCACCTCAGTGTCCTTTCTGTACTGAGGTGCCCAAAACTGAACACAGTACTCAATGTGAGGCCTCACCAGTGCCGAGTATGGGGGCAGGATGACTTCCCAGTCCTGCTCACCTCACCATTCCTGATACAAGCCAGGATGCCATCAGCCTTCTTGGCCACCTGGGCACACTGCTGGCTCATATTCAGCCGACTGTCCATCAGTACACCAAGGTCCCTTTCCATCAGGCAGCTTTCCAGCTGGGCCTGATTCCGTCATTGACTTTTAACTGGCTTATGGTGGCTCCCAGGATTATCTGTTCCATAACCTTCCCTGGCACAGAGGTGAGGCTGATAGGTTTGTAGCTACCAGGATCATCTTTCCGTTTTTTTTTTTTTAAGATGGACATCATTTTTGCCAGTCTCCAATCCACCAGCACATTCCTTTTTATGCAAGACTGTTGAAGGATGATGGAGAGTGACTTGCCAACCACATCCCAGTTTTTGAAGTGGAAAATTAGTCAGAAAAGAATCATTCTTATAGATCTAATCACAGTCTTAACAGCAGCAGAATTCATTTGTTTTAAGGCAGCTGCAGTACATATATCTCTTTAGCCAATCATTCGACTTCACGAAAACGCAACTAAAAAAATCCTACTGCAATATCATAGACAAAGTACAAGTGATGAAGCCTCTGCAAAATGAACCCAGTGTGCTGTGGTTTGTTTTGCTTGGAAAAGAAAAAACGAACAATTTTAAACTAAACCAAAATAAAAAACCACATACACACACAAAGTAGAGTGCTTTGAGTTGCTCTGTGTTTTTGGTTCTTTTTTCCCCTAATCTGTCAGAAATCAACATTCTTCCATTATTCATCTCATTCAGCTTTGGCTGATATTTTGCAGTCATAGAATTACAGAATCATGGAATGGCCTGGGTTGAAAAGGACCACAATGATCACCTATTTTCAATCCCCCTGCTATGTGCAGGGTCACCAACCACTACACCAGGCCACCCAGAGCCACATCCAGCAATGTTAGTATTAGCTACATTGCTGAACAGTCAAGTAAATGCTCGGCTTTCTTTTCTGCAGAAGCAGTATATTAATCTATGAGGTATGCAAGCAAATATCTAATATAAAGAACATGAATAGTCTCAGTGCTGCATTTTATTTCCATAGTTGAATTCATTGAAATTGCTCACATATATGTTTGTATATCTGTTGCTGAATCATGTATTATAAAAATTGTTTGTCTTTTCACTGTTTGGGAATGTGTGAACCCTTTAATATACGCGTTTTGTGTGGAAAAATAAATAGGTCAACCATGCATTTTTCTAACTCATTTTCATGAAAGTTACAGTCAGAAATTAGTATTTAAATTCACCTATTCTGAACTAGTCATGTGCACAAGTTTTACTGATGGCCCTACAGTAGGATTAAAGGCATGAATTAGGCCATTTTACATCCAGGAAAAAAAAAAAGAAAGAAAAAAGAAAAAAGAAAAAAGAAAAAAGAAAAACGAAAAACGAAAAACGAAAAACGAAAAAAGAAAAGAAAAGAAAAGAAAAGAAAAGAAAAGAAAAGAAAAGAAAAGAAAAGAAAAGAAAAGAAAAGAAAAGAAAAGAAAAGAAAAGAAAAGAAAAGAAAAGAAAAGAAAAGAAAAGAAAAGAAAAGAAAAGAAAAGAAAAGAAAAGAAAAGAAAAGAAAAGAAAAACTTTATGGCACAATACACTGCTGGAAGAACAAGGCAACATGGGCCCTTTCGTAAGAAGGGCATTGATGAAAGCCTTCCTCCCCTCTGCCTGGCCACAGTCCTTCATTTCTTTTTTGTCCCAGTCCCCCATTCCCATGGAGGACATAACTATAAATCACACCTGTTTTGTGGTAATAGAGCTGATTTAAGAGGTAATTCATCTGAAATTGCTCTTATTCACTCAGTTCACTTACTTTTGACTGCAGCAAGTCCTATTTTGTCTCAGCACTTCAAATAAGAGAGTGACCAAAGAAAGGATAAGACTAGTAAAAATGACCACCAGTGACTGCAGATTTGGTCCTGAAGCCTTGGCTGACTTCTAGTATGATTATTTCCATTTCTCCTGATGGTTTTTTTGTTGTTGTTGTTGTTGTTTGGTTGTTTTTTGTCCTGTTATCCTGTCTTGCTCACAAGGAAGCAACTGAGACATTTATACACAGCTTTGGCCAAGTTTAGGCAGTAGCCATAAGATTTATTTTCCACCATGTCATTGGGAGAAGGAGAGTTTCTTCAGTGAGAAAAAAGCAGCCAAATGGTTTGTCCTATTCTCCATGGTGTAAGAGCTGCATCTGACCTGAAGTCTGTCTGCAGTTTGGAGCTAGTTCCAGTTTCCTTCTGTATCCTTCTGGAATCACGATTAAGGAAGTAGTGTGACCCATTGGAAACGCTATTTCTTCCATGTCACCAATTAGGTGTTTGACCTTCCCTCCCTGGAATTCTCTCCATCAGGCCCAGAATGCATTCCTTGACTGGGATGCAGCCAGCTATAGGCTGTCTGATGGGATAGAGCTTTGACAGAGAGGGATTTGGATGAGGTCTTAGAAGTGCTGCTTTAAATTCAGCCTCTTACCCTTGGTCTCACCTGAGCTGTGTCACATACCATGCGTGGCATGGACTCTGATTGTCCATACCCTCACCTGGAGGTTATCTTCCCACCTGACCTTGGCTTTGACCAATCCCTATAGCCCTGCCCAGCCCTTCTAAGACATATCTGACCCCAGTTTCCTTCACCAGCTCCCCGAGCTGCATCCAACCTTGTCCTGTCCCCAGGGAGATGCCTAATGCCCAGTTCCTGGTGGGGCAGTGGGACTGGATGAGCAGCCAGGCCCTGACCTGAGTCCCTGTGGTTCCCCACTGTTTCCAGCCCTCAGGGAGATCCCTTCTTCATTTAAGGAAGGAAGTCAGTGCTGCTTTTCTCTTCTCTGTGTTGATCTGTGTTGATTGGCGAGCTGCAAGAGCTCCAGAAGGCTCTTGGAATCCATTGATGATAGCTTTCTGGTTCAGGTATTGGACAGACCGACCAGAGGTGAAGCGTTGCTGGACCTGCTGCTCACCAACGCTGAGGAGATCATCAAAGGCGTCAAGGTTGGAGGCTGCCTGGGCTCCAGCGACCACGCCCTGGTTGAGTTTGTGATCTCAAGCGATGTGGGCCTGGCAAAGAGCAGGACCAGGACACTGAACTTCAGAAGAGCAGACTTCAAGCTACTCAATGGATTGCTGGCCAAGATCCCCTGGCGCGCTGCCCTCAAAGACAAGGATGTTGAGGAGAGCTGGCGGCTCTTCAAAGAGGCCCTCCTGGAAGCACAAGAGGTCTCCATTCCGCTGAATAAGAAAGTGGGCAGGCGAGGTAGGAAACCGGCATGGCTCAGCAAGGACCTGCTGAGAGAACTGAGGGCGAAGAAAGGGGTGTACAAGCTCTGGAAACAAGGCTGTGTCACCTGGGAAGAGTACAGGAATGCCGTCCGGACTTGCAGACGTGGGATCAGGGAAGCCAAGGCGCAGGCAGAACTGAACTTGGCAAGGGACGTGAAAAACAATAAGAAAACCTTCTACAGGTACATTGCCCAGAAGAGACAGGCCAAAACGGGCGTACCTACTTTGGTAAAATTAAAAGGAGAACTGGCTTCAACAGATGAAGAGAAAGCCGAGGTGCTGAATGAGTTCTTCACCTCGGTCTTCACTGGTGGCCAGGATTCTAGTCTTTTTCACGTCCCTGAACCCTGCATCCCCAAACCTCTATGTGGGGACCAAGGAGGTAAATCCCTCCCCACTGTAAGGGCAGAGCAAGTCCGAGAGTGCCTCCTTAGACTGAATGAATACAAGTCTATGGGGCCGGATGGCGTGCATCCCAGGGTCCTGAAGGAGCTGGCTGAGGTGGTTGCCGAGCCGCTCTCCATCATATTTGAGAAGTCGTGGCTGTCAGGTGAGGTCCCGGACGACTGGAGGAAGGGTCACGTCACTCCCATATACAAGAAGGGGAGCAGGGAGGACCCGGGGAACTACAGGCCGGTGAGTCTCACCTCCGTGCCTGGGAAGATCATGGAACAGATCCTCCTGGACAACATGCTCGGTCACATAAAGAATGAGCATGTGATCCGAGACAGCCAGCACGGCTTCACCAAAGGAAGGTCATGCCTAACTAATCTTGTGGCCTTCTATGATGGAGTGACGGCATTGGTGGACGAAGGGAAGGCGACCGATGTCATTTACCTGGACCTGAGCAAGGCCTTTGACATGGTCCCCCACCACATCCTCATCTCCAAATTGGAGGGAAGTGGATTTGATGGGTGGACGACCCGATGGATAAGCAATTGGTTGAAAGGCCGCAGACAGAGGGTGGTGGTCAATGGCTCTATGTCCAGGTGGAGGCCGGTAACAAGTGGTGTCCCCCAAGGGTCTGTCTTGGGACCGGTGCTCTTTAACATCTTTATTAATGACATCGATGAGGGAATTGAGTGCACCCTCAGCAAGTTTGCTGACGACACCAAGCTGAGTGGTGCGGTTGATACGGTGGAAGGAAGGGATGCCATTCAGAGGGACCTCGACAGGCTGGAGGGCTGGGCTCGGGTGAACCTGATGAGGTTCAACACGGCAAAGTGCAAGGTTTTGCATTTGGGCCGGAAGAACCCCAGGCACCTGTACAGGCTGGGAGGAGTGGTCCTTGAGAGCAGCTCGGCAGAGAAGGACCTGGGGGTCCTGATGGACGAGAGACTGAATATGAGCCAGCAGTGCGCTCTGGCAGCTCAAAAGGCAAATGGGATCCTGGGCTCCATCAGGAGAGGGGTGGCCAGCAGGGACAGGGAGGTGATTGTCCCTCTCTACACGGCTCTTGTGAGGCCCCATCTGGAGTACTGTGTCCAGGTGTGGAGCCCTCAGTACAAGAAAGACATAGAGATTTTGGAAAGGGTCCAGAGGAGGGCGACTAAGATGATCAAGGGGCTGGAGCACCTCCCCTATGAGGACAGGCTGAGGGAGTTGGGCTTGTTCAGCCTGGAGAAGAGAAGGCTGCGGGGTGACCTCATTGCAGCCTATCAATACCTGAAGGGAACCTACACCCAGGAGGGGAGTAAACTCTTCAAAAGGGCTGACAATAGCAGGACTAGGGGAAATGGTTTTAAGTTGAAGGAGGGAAGATTTAGGTTAGATGTTAGGGGGAAGTTCTTTACTAGGAGAGTGGTTAGGCCCTGGAACGGGCTGCCCAGGGAGGTTGTGGATGCCCCGTCCTTGGACGTGTTTAAGGCCAGGTTGGACGGGGTCCTGGGCAACCTGATCTGAATATGTATGTTGGTGGCCCTGCTAGGCAGGGGGGTTGGAACTACATGATCCTTGGGGTCCCTTCCAACCCGGGTGATTCTGTGATTCTGTGATTCTGTGATTTTCTAAGGACCTGACAGCAAAAAAAAATGCACAAGTTCACATGCAAGACTGATTTGGTTGCAAGTGAGCACAAATTGACCAGTAGTAATTCAATTTCTTTTTAAATACATCATGCCATAAGCACTCACCCAGCTCAACAGCCATGGTGCGTGATGACCAAACAAGAGCTTTAGTGCAGCTATATTAAAAGTCTGTGCATGTAACTGCTTGCATTTTATCACAATTGTCTGTAGGTTACCTTCTATGTTAATTTAACCTTTGCTATTCAAATCTTGTCTCTCACTGGTTCTGGTATAGTTGACTGAGACAGCATATTAAACTCCTTAAAGTTCAAACCCACTCCATTAAGAAAGCATTTCTGATGCGGTAGGTCTGAAAGTATTTCTGTTGCGTTAGTTCCGGAAGTATTCAAGAGGCATATTTAAGATCTCAGAGACTACGTACTCATCTATGCTAGAAACATTCCCCAGTGTAGTTCACAGTTATGATGAAGGCAGTTCTGCAGTAGTTAAGTGTGTTTGGCTGTAGGAATGCAGTAGGTCCAGAAAAAAGCTCTGAAAATTCTCTTTGTGCTGCTCAGTGGCAGCCAACAGAACAGGCCGTGGGGTTCTTATGTTGGCTGGAGCATCCTATCCATGAACATGTAGCCATCACAATGGCTGCACGAAATGTTTCATGCAACAGCCAAACTCAGTTCTTCAGAAATGCCCATGGAAAATCCCAGTACCTTCAAAAGTAAAACAGTCATATGAAAGTCCCAGTCTCCCTAACCTCATCTGCACGTTCTTCCTGGCAGACTACTTACTGATTCCTTAATTCTTAGAACTTCTTCTACTGCAGTCATGACAGGAAACCCCTATTGGATGACTATTTCTAGATATAGGCACAGCAACCTGTACATAAAGATATAGGCACAGCAACCTTTACACAGAAGTAGAATACTCACATTACTTAGTGATTTCAAACAGTTTCTAATCCAGCAAGAGGACTCCAACATATACAGCTGGAGCTTTGCAGCCATTCTGTTTCCTATAGTGTACCAAGAATGGGAGGCACAGCTCCGTCATAAGAAACGTTGACACTGGAACATTATTAAACAACAAAAACATCCATTTTCAAGTATAACAGAGGCATAAAACACCGAGCATGTACTCAGAATCACAGAAGGGAAAAATTGCTTTTACACAACATCTTTTATATATGATAGACCATTGTACTTTATATACTACAGCTTACTGATATAATCTTTATGTTCTTAAACTGCAAGATAGCTTAAAGTGTCTTCAGAGTTTATCCTCTTCAGAGGCTTTTTCCAAAGGCAAATTAATCCTAGAAATAAGGGATAAAAAGTGACCTGACAGCATCTCGTACATGTCCTACAATGCGTCATCAGAAATAGTCTGGATTTGTCTGACTTCTTCAGTAAAAAATCCAGTAATAAAAAGTTCACAGGCTGCCTCAATTACTTATTCAAGTCCTGAAGCATTTTAATCACCGCACAATGTTTGCTAATCTTCAGAGATCTTGTTCTGGTTTTCTGAAGATTACTTAATTTGCTTTTGTTCTGCATTCCTAATGAGATGGTCAATAGCTTGCCACTACCACCTTTCACTAAGGTAAATGTTTATTTATAAAGGGAATATTTCATCCCATTTCTTCTCACTGCCTTTAGCTGTTCCTACATTGTCCTATTTTCCAGATTTCTTGTTCTATTATTCATTTCCTGGTTTAGCTCTTATTGCACATTGTGCCAGTACTTTGATTGCAGTTCTGTTGAGGGGAGTAATGTTGAATGGCTGCTGGTGTCCTGCAGACAGCTTTCCAGCTAATAAACTTCTTTCTCAGTGGCATTACCTTGCTGAACTGTTCCATTTGTAGTCCAAAATTTCCCTCAAAATCTTTTCCTGTGTAGTCAGTATTATCTCCATCAATTGACCATGGACACCTTTTTTAACAAACCAAGAGGTGAGAGATCTCAGTAGAGCCACAATTAAACTAGTAACAACAGGTATGTCTGATGTCTTAGAAGGCTTGCTGGCCTTTAACACAGTCTACATCTGACATGCTTTTTTGTTGTTTTTTTTTTTTAATGTTAATCTTCCATGTTATGATGAACTTAAAAAAAATGAGTTTTATAAAACATGCTCTGAAAGGAAGTGAATGCACATAGAATCATAGAATCACCAAGGTTGGAAAAGATCTACAAGATCATCCAGTCCAACCATCAAACAATCTCCAATAGTTCTCACTAAACCTTGTCCCTCAACACAACATCTAAATGTTCCTTGAACACTTCCAAGTTTGGTGACTTCACCACCTCCCTGGGCAGCCCTTTCCACTGCCTGACCACTCTTTAGGAAAAGTAGTATTTCTTAATGTCCAACCTGAATCTCCCCAGGTGCAACTGCAGGCCATTCCCTCTCGTCCACATGTAGCTGTGCATGTATTTTAACTTCACTTGTTTCTTCAAAAACATAGCAGCTCTTTCACTTGCCACCACTGAACTTCTGCCATGGACATCAAGGAATTATTTTTCATTACATCTTGGTATTTCATAAAATCAAGTTAATGTTAAAATTCAAAGAAAAAAAATTTTAAATAAACAGTTTTACTTAGGATGACATATAAATCAATAGTATAGAATTTTCTAATTTCATTCAAATCCTGAATTTCAGTTCTCTGAAGATGTTCATGGATTATTATGCATTTTACCCACATCCATTTTTCAAATAGATTGTTGTTGATCTCTGTAGCAATGTAACACTGCTTGATGCTGTGATTTAAACCACATGAATGCAAGATAACTGGCACCCTATATGTTAATGTGTACACAGACCTGTTGTCCACTGCATGTTTGTAGTGAAAAAGCAATTGCATCTTTTGAGAAAAAGTTCTGAAAAAAGATACTTACATTTTACCTTTCTCTTAAAAATGAGTTTTTGTTGATGCAAGTTTGCTCAGCATGAACAGAAAATAGGCAGTTACAGAGAAAATAGTTTCAGCAGGAGACTAACTAGCTTCTTCTGCCCTCTGTCACCCACAACACATGGAAACTTCAAGATGTTTCCAGAGCTTCAAGTATCATGGCCTGGGAGCAAGGTATAGCAGCGCTTTATTTTCTCTATAGTTGTTGCACTTATTAAAATCAGCAACTGTGTGAGTGAGTTCAAGCAGAATTGAAGACAAGACTTTCATTTTCCTCATGGAATGATTCCATTTTCTTTTCTTTAGCCATCATGCCTCCTGTCCTGGCAGATTAATTATACCACTCCATCCACTTTATCAGCTTAACCATGTCAAAAGAAGCAAAATATCTTGCACTGAAGAGTTTTAGCAATTAGAGTTTTTAGCTGATTTATCGGAATGGCTTTAATCCATTTAACCTGAGAGAATGACATAGAGCTGAGTCAGGAGAGGGCCAGGTTGGATATCAAGAAAAGGTTCCTCACCAGAGAGTGGCTGGGCACTGCACTGAGCTCCAAAGGGCAGTGGTCATTGCTGCAAACTGCCAGAGTTCAAGGAATGTTTGAATAATGCTCTCAGACAGAGGGCTTGAATTTTGGGTGGTTCTGTTTGGAGCCCTGAGTTGGACTCAAGGATCATTGTGGGAATTTTCCAACTCAGGATAATCTGTGCTTATACTGTTCTATGATTCTGTGATTTAATATCCTGCATCTTTCATCTCAGTCTCCACTTTTCTTCAGTCTGTTAGATTTTTAGGTGCCTGTGGCAGGCACTTATTTCATGAAATAATCGAGAGTGTCCCAACTAAGCATGAGCAGGGCACACATACCAATGCAGCTTCAGGATCTGACATCTTCCACATCCTCCAAGGCAGACAAAAACCTTAAACATGGCAAATGTGGTGGTGGGGCAAGATTTACCCTCATGTACTGCTCAGCATTCCCTACAGCCCCATACCCTCATGCACATCCTGACTGAATTCATGTTATCCACTGTAATTCCTCTAGAGTTGCACAGACTAGCATCAGCAATTCCCAAGCATCCCCAGGGCTGCATTGAAGCTGCTGAAAGTGTAAGATGCTTGCTTGGTACCTACGAGGTTGTGGTGAAAAAAAGTGATTATTTTAATGTAAAATGCAATTGATACAGGGGCTCTGAGTTCATAGGAAAGAAGCTAAAATAAATCATTATCTGGAGAAAGCTGTATGGATGACATATATGGCTCACACAGCAACATGAGTCATTTTCTAGAGACAAGGTATCCAGAATCCTCCCTATCACAACTGTCTGAAGTTTCTCTTTTCTGCCACCCAGGCATAAACCCACACACAAAATTTTATTCTTCTCAGATAGCCAGGGAACAGAGAATTGTTTGTATGCACATTTTTGTTGTATGTGTGTTTGTGTGTATTATTTCTTAATCATCTGTCTTCTGTGGCTTATAAAGCTGGGGGATTAGGTTGGTTTTCTTTGTAGAAGGAAGTGGCACAGAGCAATCTTCCAGCTGGTGCTTCATTTCCTTTTGTTATCCCTTAGACTATCTACAATTGTCTGAATCACTCGCTGGAACCAGTGCTCTTCAATCAGTCCTCATCCCCACACCATTCACAGTTCTCTCTTCTCAGTTTGTGTCAGATTGCCCTAACTCATTCCACTGGTTTTATTCCTTTCAGTCAGGCTTGTCTTGTTCTTCAGCATATGTCTTGTAACTTTCCCAGCTGTTGTTTTTCTTCCTTTTTAAGACATTTTCTCTCTCTTCTTTGATTTCCTTCTTAGCCCTATCCAGGACTGTCATTTTTGTATGTCATCCTTCTGTCTCTCACCCAGGCTACAAACTGCTTTCCCAAACTCAGCTTCTACAATGAACTGTACTAACTGAATTAAGTTTCTGACTTTGAGTAAATTAAAACATTTCATGGCAGAGCTTGTCGTGTTCTACTTTGTACAGCGTTTAATTTGTGCATTCATTGCTCCTTGAAATTAGTATTCTGCTTAGAACTCCTTTCTCTATTACCCCAAATTCTGCTACCATTTCAGACAAGCTTAGTAACGTAGTAATGTAACATGAATTATTTTTAATATATTGCATTTCCAGGCAATTTGTTGGTCACTGTGACATTTGAATGATGACCTCAGATTGCATTAGTGTAAGCATCTCACAATACAAAATCAGCATCCCCTAACCAAACACAAAAACATGCTATGTAAAAGTTATTCTGGTGTTAGGGCTGATCATATTTCAGCAGCAATCTCTCATAATAAACAGCTATGAGGCTGAGTTATTGCCACAGTTTGTCTGTGACCATAAATCAGTCTTAAAAGATGTTTATTCCATCATATTCTAGTAACTACCTGAGATTATCCTTGAAATATATTGGAATGATCAGCCTCAGAGACATTCATTCATTCAAACAGGATCTGCTGATGATAATGTCCTTGCAGCTACACCATTTATGAACATTCTCAACAAGGATGTCATCTTTTCTGTCATAATCCTCTAAAATATTTATAGCTGTTGGTTTACCACTATGTCAGAATATTTCCTTGCCCTTCAGCCTATCTCAATACACTTTTCTACAGAATGGTAGGTATCTTGCATTTGGGACTTCTTGGTTAATAAAACAGAATTTATGCCTAGCAGCTGACTTGGAAATGTATGCTATAAACAAAGCAATTTTCCCTTCTGGCTTCCATACAGAATATTCGAAGCTATTTGACAGCATCTAAGACTTGACAGTCCAGCTACGAAAAAAAAGAATTAATTACCATTTTCTGTAAAAGACAGTGGGCACTCTTCCGGCCATTTGCCCCAAGGCACTACTTGCAAAGGGTCAATATATAACTCATATCATGAATAGAGATAGCCCTCACACTGGCTCTTTATACAAAACTAAATTTTACTCTGTCTGAAAAACCTTGAAGGAAATATCTTTACTTGGAATATCAATGAATGTCTGCTGCTGAATTGTTCACCTAAAGCCACCATTTCTCAGGTGTGTGAGCAAGGTATACCAAATGGCAGCAGCCAACCTAGGAACAGTTGTGGTTGCTAGAGAAGCGTTTCCTCAATCTAACAGATGAAAACATGTTTTTATCTGGCTTCTTTAAAAGGTTCAGTTTTACACAAGGTGCATCATGGGGGTGAGGACTTAGTTTTGGTGAGACTGAAGAAATGAGAAGCTGTGAGGAGGAACATTTATAATCTGGAACATGGCATATGCATTTATGAGAAATTCTTGTTCAAGTCCCATCAAATCTACATGCATGTACATATGTACTTGTTTTACAAACTGAATTTTCATATTGCAAGCTAGTCCATCAAACAAGTTTCTGATTTGACTTATATACCTATCTTTAATACTTCATGATTTCTATTTACAAATAGCTTTATCTGTAAGACATGATATATGTGAAGTGTAAATGAGTTCTGGGTGAGTTCACACCTTGCAGTTAGATTATTTTGCACCTCTGAACAAAGTGAATGATGGTCCTCCCCTGCAAGGATTCACTCATATACAGTAACACATCTCAACATTTTTCCTCTCCCTCAAAGTGAAATTAATCTGATCTTTCATTTCTATCCATCTGATAATTTTCATTTATTCTACATCACTGAAGTCTTTCATTCTGTAACATATTTTAACATGAAAGAACAGATGCAGAAGTTACTATGTGGGTCTTAGAGAGAAAGTGAAGACATTGTCTTTGAGAAATCTTTCTTAAAAAAAAAAAAGGAGCAATACAAAACCAATGCAGCACATGCTAAATGAAAGAAAGCCTGGCATAATGGTAGGTTGCAGGTAGTGGTCTATGCATAAGAATCATCAATCCTAGTGTTTTTTTCCTAGCCATCGAGGAGGTTATAGTCAAAACAATAACCACTAATTTTTTCAGCGATGTAGAAGCAAAAATGAATTTTTTGCTAGTGAACTTTGTGGATGTCACAAAAAACATGCAACAATAATCAAGGAGGAGAACAAGTTTAGCTCTGCAGAAGAGTGTGAATCACATGCTAGACTGTGCCCCCATTGTAGATGAGAATGTATGACACATTTACCAGTCTTTTTTTTATTTTGGGAAACAGTGACTTGGAGCAAATTTGAGCTGAACATGAGCTCATGATGTGACTAAGTAGATAAGAAAACTGGTGATTTTGTATCTAAAAGGAGAGAACTACCAAAGAGAAACGTGACATTGTGTTACCACATGATGTATTCTCAACAAAAGTTTGTAATCACTTCATCTGCACATAAGCAACAGTGCTAAGATGATAGGATGTGTACAGAAGAATGATGCAGAATATAAACAGCCTGGAAAATATTTCTAATTCTGAGAGAACATAAATTCTATCCGTTTAACCTTTGGCAGCACGAATATACTGCAAATTGTTAAACTAGTGTGGTACTTTACAGAACATTATCTTTGTTGTGTTGACTTCCCACAAGTATTTTCTTACCCTGTGAACAATACAATGATCTCCCTCGAGGAAAAGGAGCTTAGCTGTTATACCATGGTCAAATTGAACACAAGACCATTACTGTAGAGGAGATAAGGTATTATCTTGTTGCCTGAGAGCAACTTCCCAAAAATGCAGCAGTATTCTCAGTGAATTCAAAAGTAGGTTAAAAGATGACATATTTAGGACATTAATTTGAAAACATGGTGGTCCCTTTAAATTAACACAGTACAAGCAGCTGGAAGTTGCTTGGAAGACAACAGCATTCTCAACTTTCCTAGGACAGGTTCTGACGCATGAGATTAATCATATGGATTCATTCTGTTGAGAAATCACAGATCTGAACCCAGCTCTATGTAATACCTAAATCCCTTAATGCAACCAGCAGAATCACAAAACTGTCCAATAAAACTGATGCTTTCTATTACTGCAAGATACCTACTTATTGATCTTTCTTTCTAGCCCAATTGCTAAAGGAAGGGTGCTATGGTTGGAATGAAGTGACGTTCATGGTTCAGAAAGTCAGGAGATAAACTCTGGCCCCATTGTACTCAGTAAGACTCTTATCTATCACCAGCTTTATATCTGGATTTCACCAAATATTTTTCTTCATGCAAGACTATATTTCTGTACATCTTTTTACTGTATCTGTGCATAAAAAGAAAATTAGAACCACTTCTGAACACTTTTTTGCTCAAGGAGATGAAAGATTTTCTCAGAAAACAAGGAATGCAGACACGCATGTACTGATCTCTAGTAGTTTCTGTAGCATAAATGCAAAGCTTTAATCTATTAACTTCTAAGGATGAAAGACACATTGGTGAACAGCTTAGGACTCTGCCAAGACAAACTCTTGCCTGGAAATCTTCAGAATTTTTGATACTCAAATCTTGAATCGAATTTAGTTATTTGGTGTGATTTTTATGAAAAATCAGCAGATGTAGCACTAGACATAGAAATCATAACAGCTGATTAAACTTCTCCATTCTACCCTGGTGGCATGGAAAATGGAATGAAATAACTTCTGACAAAGAGGACGATGCAAACATGATTATTTGGAGAATATTGCCTTTTCTTTGTATTTATATCACTTCAAGTAGGTGGTGAAAAATGGCTAATCATGTCAACATTTAAGAACATCATTTTATAATAATGGCTGGTAGATATATTTGCTTGTACTCTGTAAATAAATGACCTGAACAGAAGATATGCTTTGCATGAATCTTCTATTTATCAGATTACCTAGCCAAATTAACTGTATAAACTAGCCAAAGTATGTAGATATGATGATGCAGTTTGGAGATATAACATAGGCCATGATTAAAACGAAAAAAATCGTCTGTGAATACGTCTGGAGATAGGATAAATATGGTCAGAACAGCTATGAGTATGTTTTCTTTTCTGACAACCTGTTAAGCTAATCTATGATATTACTGAATCAATTTTATAATAGGCATTAATGTATTTATAACAAGTCAACACTATCTGACTAAAACATTTGTGGAAAAAAACAAACAGAACAACAACAACAACAAAAAAAACCCACAAACTATTTATTTGATACCCTGATATACCCTTTTCTTAATGGTGTTAAATCTGAAGAATGAGAGGTGATCAGATTAGACAAAAGTTGTAGTGAATTGGACTGATGGTTACAAAATCTTTTACAAAAAATGACCTTTCTTTAAATATGATCACAAACATTCATTTATGAGTTGAGTGTAAATGTATGCAAAAAGATAAGGACACTATCTACATTTACCTACTCTGATCCCAGTTGGCTGCAAAAAGCAGAAGAATCTTCCTGCCACAGTGGTCACGATTTTCCAGTACTCCTGGGAACCCATCAGTCAGAGCCCGTTTGATTCCTGGATCATCAGCCTTGAAATTTTTGAACATATCCAAATTTAATTGGCGGTACTGGAAGTACTGAGCCAGCAGTCTGAAGGCCTCCATTTGGTGAAACTTCCTGGCTCGGAGAAATCTCAAGATGAAGGCATCATCTGTACGTAAAAACCCGATGTCAGGCCTTGTGATGATCATGTCCCTGACTTGCTGGATATCCTGGTGCAAAATGTCTGGGTTTTCATTCAGTTCCAGGCGGGCTTTCTCTATAGTCTCTGGACTAAGTCCAGCTTGTAAATGGGTCATTGCTGCAAAAATCTCTTTTCCAAATCCTTGACTTGAGATAATTTAGTAGGAGAAGTGCTGATCCCATTCAATTAATGGTTTGCTGTGACCATGAGCCATTCAAAAGTTTTTTTGTTATCAAGCTGATACGTAATAAATGAAAGCGAAGGGTTTTTCTTATTCCTGCACAAAGAATAATTGGCAGTTCATGTGCTGTATAATTCATCCAAAGGAATGTGTTGTTTATTCCATCACTTTCTAAAAGAAAAAGCAAATAGATTTTTAAGAAAGATTAAATGTGTGTATACAGCTTACATAAACACATTTTTGAAATTTATATAGCAATGAAATTGTTTTGTAGACTTCATATGTAAGAGGACAGCAACCAAATAATTTCAGAGTGAGTACAGTTATTACAAGACAGTCACTGATATCTTCAATGTATATATTTAATCTTTCAGTAAGGCATTCTTATTAATTGACAATTATATGCCATACCATTTTAGCATTAAAATACTATTTGCAAAATTGTCATATAAAAGTGAGTTCCAGCTTTCCACATCTTCAAGCCTAGAATGACTATAGTAAAATTAATAGTAATTTCTTTCAACCATTAAGAGAAGCAACATTTCAGCTTGTAAATTTGCACACCTGCAAAATATGAAAACTTGCTTTGCTTGTTTTTATCACCTGTACTGTCAGCCTGTAGCTTTCCTTGAACTAGCCCCTGAGTTACTCACAAAACTGCTGAAAAATGAAACAGGACTCCACCAGAATCAGGAGTGTTTTCTTCTTGGTAAAACCACACCAAAATATTTCCCACTGAGACTTTGAATATTTTCATGGGAAGCTTCCCACGAATAAAGTGTTTGATGAATCTAATCTGACAGGGTTGGTGTTCTAGTTGCATTTGATGCCAAACTCTTGTCTTCAGAACCTTGTAGCTTTCTCAAAACACCTAGTTCTGAATTTCATTTTTATTCTTGTACTTTACCTTCAATTTGTTTTCACGAGTGTTATAAGAAGAGCTTCTTAAGCTGTTATGTATGAGCAAAACGATGCAGTGAGTCCCTTACATTTCAGTGACATAATTAGCAAGAGGCTGTCATCGAAGTCTGTGTAGCTACACTTGTGTGAAATAAGATCAAGGTCTGTTCCTCTGTGAAATGTGTGTGAAGGAAGATCAAGATCCATCCAATACTTTAGGCATCACAAAAACAGACAAGCAAACAAACAAACAAAAAGTGCCGCTGCCTAACTGATTTATCTTTCTGGCTAATTTCTGAAGAAAAAAAAAAAATTGATTTAAAAATTAAAAGGGAATTCTTCAGTGAAAGATATGCTTTATTATATCTGAAGAAAGCTGTTTGGAAAATCATGAATTATTTATAATGCAAACACTGCTCCATTCCACTGCTCCCCTGGGTTCAGCACTCTCATATCAAACCAAGGGGACAGCAGCAGCCAGGGCACTTCTTAGTCAGAGGTGCTCAAGGTTACATTGCAGGTCCTTGAAGTTAATCAGCACAGGGGAAACAAGTCCCCTGTTCTATGATCTTGCCTGTCATTGAAACAAACTGCATTTTAGATACCATAGCTGCAGACCCAGAATCCTTAAATTTGAATACAGAGTATTTCTGCATATTTGCTTACATGACATGTGTGGCGAAGGATAAGAAAAATCCCCCCAAACATTTTCTTTCTACAGCAACAGACACGCAACTTATCAGTGTGTGATATCAAAGGGAGTCAGTTAAGCATTTCCTTTTTGTATTAGCTATGGAGCTGAAGACGCACAGAGCTACCTGCAGGATAGAGCGTCCAATGATTCATTATCAGCCTGGGAAAAAGTAGGAAAAGGCAGAAATAGGAGGAAAGAAGGGTGCCTGCCTTTTACAAGCCTTTGCAGAGTGTGAAAGACTCCAGAGTAACATGCCTGAAGTCCTGAGAGGCTAATCTATGGGTGCAGGTTACTTAACGGTTAAAGAAATATGGATTGCTGGATTGCATACACACACAAAAAAGGATGCTTTCCTTTTGCATATACGAGCAGAAATTAGGATAACTCTGCTGATATTAACAGAACTCTGCTGATATAAAATTGATGTAGAGCATGAGAAGATCAGGCCAATTTTCTGTGCTTTAGATCTCAGATTAATGGTGGCATTAGCATTTTACTGCATAAATCATGCTTTGAGTTAGAATCATCTCCACAGAGCTAGTTAGGTGTACTTAAGTGAGACGCTGTCACTGGGGTAGTGCAGTGCCCAAAGGCACCTGGCTGTGCTCGAGGGTGCTTGGCAGAGGAGAGGTGGAAGCAGGGAGATGATGTGGGGGCTGTGTCATCTCAGGCTCGGTCAGTATGAATTTGAATGTGAATTTGGAACCACTGTGACTTGTGGCAGATAAAAGTGACCTCAGTGGTTTCACAGTTTTTGTGAGAGTATATGAGAGGAAAATCATGCCTTGCTGAGGTTCCTTTTCAGACTCTGACCTCCACCAAGACTCTTCTTTGGAAATGAGGAAAATTCGTGAAAGGTCAACTGCTGCCTGCTCCAGAAGGAAATGGAGATAGACAAGGAGGGAAAGTTCAGCCCTTCACATTTCCTCATAGGGTTTCTGGGCAGTTGGTGTTAAAATGATGTTATCATCATCAGATTTTCTGTTTTTACTTCAATGGATCAGCACCTTCATCCCCAGGATGAACCCAAGGTGAAAGAGTTATGGTTCTTTCCTGTCAAACTTTGTTGCCAAAAAAAACAATTTACAAACCTTCAATACAACTGAACAAAGATTTTTAAATGTATTTCAGAGATTTCAGGTAGTGAATTGAGCTACAGTATCTATAGATTATACTCACTAACAGCTGCAACGTCCTTTGCACTCAAATGCTTTACTGGGATAACGTTATATATTTCAAAATAATCCAAAATGTATATGAACATCATTCTTTCTGTCTGAATGACAGCACAACTCAAGGGTTAGTAGTTCTGTCTAGCACCATTGACTTCGAGGTTCTTGATTTTTATCAGTGAGTGACTTGGTTCTCCCTCTGTTTACCCTGACAATAAATTTAATGTTCTGTAGTTACCAGTTTAATTGTTACTCTCAAATGGTACTGATTTATCCTGATTCCCAAAGGTATAGCAGAGGTGCCTTCTCCATTTTCATCCCCTGCCACACACATGGCAGATCTTCTCCTCTTCTGGTGTTCTGTATACTCCTATCCATCTGCCAGTTTTTCAGGTGTTTGCATCTTTGTTCTGCTTTTATTTGTTTATTTATTTATTTATTTATGATTATTTATTTATTTTTCCCCCAAACGAATCGTAGAATTATAGAATGGTTTGGATTGGAAGAGACATTAAAAACCATCCATTTCCAAGTCCCTGCCGTGATCAGGGTTGTCAACCACTAGATCAGTCTAGATAAGGCTTCCCAGGACTCTATCTAACCTGGCCTTGAACACCTCCAGGGATAGGGTAGCCAGAGCTTTCATGGGTAAGCTGTGCTCTGAGTAAAGACTTTCCACATAACATCTAATCTAAATCTCCCCTTTTTTAGTTTAAAGCCACTCCCCTTGTTGTTCCACTATCAGACAGTGATAAGGTCAGTTCCCATCCCATGTATAAGCTCTCCTCAAGTACTGGAAGGACACAATGAAGTCTCCTTGGAGCCTTCTCTTCTCCAAGCTAAACAAGCCGTTTCCTCAACCTTTCTTCATAGGAGAGATGCTCCAGTCCTCTGATCATCTTAGTGGCCCTGCTCCAGACACAGTACAACAGCTCCATGATGCTGGCCTTTTTTTTTCCTATCTTGAATATTATTGCTATGTGTTGGAATCTCAGTTTCTTTGTTATAGTCTCAATAGCTGTTTTTCTGTGTTGTGACTCTTAGTTCCTGAAGTAATATTTGCTCTCCGAATGTCTTTTAGCAGCCACTTAAAATAAATCATTCCTCCAAAGGAACAAAACTCAGCTTTAAATAAGGAAAGACTTTTAACAGAATTTGAAACACAGCTTATTAATACAGTAAAAACAAGGAAAAATGTCACCAAAATTGTGATGTCACATACCATTTCAGTGTATTTGTTTTCTCTTCAAGAGAATGACAAGGGACAAAAAGAGGGCTTAAGTTGAAAAAATATTATAAATTGGTTATGATTTTAACCTAAACAGTTTATATTTTTTGCCCGACTCTTGGAAATAAGTCTTAATAAAAAGCCAACCAATCAAACAATACTTAATTATTAACTAAAATTAAGGTGATATATTAAGGATGTATCTACATAGCACTATCCATTCAAAGGTCATAACATGCTCTAGTACTCTCTTCTGGATCAGCATTCAACCCTTATTTGCGCCATATAAATTGGATAATTGGCCAAAACTGTCCTCAGTGGAGATGATGTTTGTCTGAAACATTTTGTTCTTTCCCACTTTGCTGCCTTTACAACACCATTTGCCTCCAGAAATGTTGTCCTTATACACACTTGGCCATTCTTCATCCACTTCAATCACACACTTTTAGAAACCTCTGTCTAATAAGAAATTTCATTGCATCGAAAGATATGCACCATGTGGAAGTTCATTTCCACAGCTTTCAAATGGGGGAGGCACTAACCTTTGATCATCACCTGGTGTTAATAGTCACCAGTGTTATGATTTGTCTCCTTACGTAATTCCTAATTCCTAACATTCATACACAGATGCTAAAATCATGCCAGAAGAAAGTGGGTTGCTAGGGTGTGAAAATGGTGAGATAGAATGATTTCATTTCAGTGTGTGGGTGTTATCTCATTAAATTGCTTTTAAAAAAAATATTTTGATGTTAAACTATGGAAAACATCTTTGGGCTGTGCTCTGCTTAGCAGGTATTACTCCACAGGGCAGGATGGGCCCATAGCTGAGCTCATAGAAGTGGATTCTTTGGCACTTTGAGGTCTTGGGTATCTTAGTAAGAATCCAAAACGGAGATTGAGTGACATAAAAAAGGGCTGTACCCTGGCTCTAAGAATTAATTTCAAAAAAGGAATGAAAAAATCTGTCTCTCTCTTGTCCTTGGCTGCAGGATCTTGGCATCTGCCACAGCTAGTGGGGAAAAGTAATGCCCTGAGTGATTTGCCTGAAGTCACAGCAGGAACATTTCACAGAGCTGGGAGAAGAGCATGTGTCTCTTGAGCTGCAAGCATACATGTTAACATCTGGGTAATCTTTCCACTCTATGAACAATACTCTGCACCACGAGAAAAATGTGAAACCTTTTTGCACACTAAGAAATGAGAAGGTAGACTGCAATGCTCCCTGTTTCCCTAGTGTAAGGCAAAACTTTAGTAGCACAATCTGAACCCAAAATGAATATCATCTTTGGTTTTTCCAAGAGCACCAACTGCTTCCCAACTCATAGCCTGACTGCTGATCAAATTATTCACACCTCTTACTTCCCTATGGGATCCAATTCTCCGAGTGAATTTGAATGGATTAAATGTTGCAGACCTTCCTCCTTGAAGGCCTGCTTCTCCTGTATCCTTTGGCTAGGGAACTCTTGCTTCTCTCCAATATGAAAATAGGAAATGTTTGTGTCTCTAACAGCTGTGTGGGGAATTTGATGGTGCCCACTGTTTCCTGGGTTATGATCTCCTTGCCGAGGTGCAAAACCCAACATTTCCTTTAGTTCAGTGAAAACAATACATCACACATCCCTATTTCCCTCATATTACAGACTCCTTGTAAGTTTGAGTCAGTTACACGATACCCTTGGGCCACATCTATCTGTCCAAGAGTGGTAAATTATCCATGGCTCAGCACAAAACCGTGGCATCAACTCAGCTGATCCTTGTAGCTCTGTTTGCCTATAGGGCAGGCAAGCTTGCAACACTGGCCTGCAGTTGTCCTGCTGATGCTACAAACTTCTGGGCATCAGGAGGGACAGACAAGGTTGTCTGTTAGATGTGAAATAGATTGCCTCACTATTTTCTGACACAAAATTTGAAAACTTATTGTCAACGTGCTGAGGAGGGAAACTCAGAGAACTTGTAAATATATTTGAAAAAAAAAGATAAGCAAATTAGTGGTGAACCAAGTAAGACTGTTTTAATATATTTCCAGAACATAATTTTAAAGTTTTATATTTGCACCCACTACAGATAAACTGCTAATCCCTATGGGAATGTGACATCTGACCTATGGCATTTCAGAAAGCAGCAGGCTACATGGGAATTCCATGTTAGTCATGAACTGGAAGGGTCACCATGAAAAAAGCAACCTGACAACTACTGAACAAAGAAATCACTTTGTCCAATTGTATGGAATCTTCTTTCAGCAGAAATTATCAGCAGTATGTAAAACATGAAATCTAATCCCCAAGCATGATAATTAAGATATGAGGAGAAATGATAGCATGGAATGATAATCCTGGTACTTGAATACTCCTTAACGCACTGTAGAAATTATATTATGATATCTGTATAAAGATATATAGAAGAAAGAACGAAATAAACAGTGAGGACACTTAGTTCTACAACTATAACAACGTGAAGTTTATCAAATGGCATGGGAGTTTTCATATACATTATAAAAGTTATGTTCCTTTAAAAATGTTAAGTGCCTCAGTTGTGTATTGCCCTGTTAGTAGCAAACTTAGTTCTTCTTTATACACTATGAATGAGAAAGGTATCTGCCATTCTGTAAGGTGGCAGAAAGAGGTAAGGAAGAGAGGAAGAAAGGAGAGAAGAGAATGTGAGAAAATGAGTGGAAGGAAGGAAGAAAGGAAAGTATGAATAAAGGAATGGAGGGAAGGAAAGGGAACTGAGGGGGCAGGGAGGGAGGAGACAGAAGAGGACTTCTTCACCCAAGAATTCATACAATGTTACTGTGCTTCTTTCTTCCTTACCTACTCAAGGAGTAAAAACACATGGATCTGCACATTTCTTCTAACACTGTCAAAATGAATTTTAATGTAATTTGACAGTACCTTGTGCATTCAAACATACTAAGCTTAAGAAGTTTATTTCTACAAATCCTATTAATAAAAATGAAAAAGAGCTTTCGGAAATTCTTAGACAAAATCCTAAGAGTCGTCATAATATCAACATGCAAAGGATTTATATATATCTGCCCAAGATTATGTGAAATACTGCTCACTGAACTTTCTCTTCCATAAAAGACTGATGTTCCTATTTTTTTTTTTTCTTATTGGTGGGATCTGGTTGTCCCATTATGCTTGTGTATGTGGCATACACTACATCTGTGGGATAGGAGGGAAAATAATACTAATGTGCCAAACAATAGCAGAAGTACTCCAGTAACTCCTCACTTAAATTAAAAACTATGTTTAGTTTGAAGGAAATACTCTCCATCTTTTTATGAGGCTGATAATTTGTATTCTCACTGACAGGCCCTCTTTATAAAGACAAGGAGGCTGTTACATACTTTGTTGCAAAACTTTCTGTGTTCAAAGCACAGAGTTTATGGAATTATGGCTCATTGTGATGGGGCTGATTCTGCAGTCCTTGTATTGCCAACTGCACTGCTTACTCCTACTCTGTAGCTCTCTGTGCTACTCAGTATTAGAGAATCTGGTCTCTGCACCAGATTCAGTCAGAAATGATGAAACAGTAAGGTAAGCATGGTAAGGTTTTTAGAACAAGTTACATTATAGTTTTGTGTATATCTTACAGGAGTCTTTAGAAAATACTCAACAGCTTTCAAAGCTGGATGAGTCAACAAAATTCTTAAGATAATCAGCAACATCCTATAGCAGATACTTAACAGAGCTGATTATGCTGACAACATGAGCTATCCAAGCAAACTTCAATGTAGGATACAGACTGCAAAACCGGGAAAGAGCTGTGTGGTTATCTGATGCATTGCTACATAAAAAAAAGAAAATCCTTACCTTTGCTATGCAATACTTGACATAATACTGTTACATAATCTGTCACTTAGATGTTGGCATTGAATTAACTTTTCTTACTGGGGAAAATCCGCGTTACCATCGGATTGCTCAGAAAGCACATGAAAGCAGCCTTTCTGTAATTTAATTTTTCTTTCCAAATACAATCCAGTCACTGTTTAGTGATGGACAACAACTAGCCATCTGCCCCTTAACTTCATTATTCCTGGAGCTTGTTCAGATTTAGGAATCAGCATTTTTAAACTGAAAGCTCCCTTCTTCCTATGACCTTCTTCAATCCCCCTTCACCCTCACCAGGATTAAACCATTGCAGACAGAATTAAAATCAAATCAGTAGCATGCAAGGGGATTCTCCAGCAGTTATTTGCTTTGTGTTTATTTTCTGCATTAAACCCTCCCTGAAAACACTTGCTGCTTGTAAAACCAAAATGTAATTCTTTACTTCCTCCAGCAAAAGGTTCATGGGATAAGCATGATTCACCCTACCTCTTCACTGCACACATTATTTATCACTGTTTGCCTTTGGAAAAGCTGAACATTTGACTGACCCTGAACATTCTTCCCTTTCTTTAATCTCTCATCCCCTTCTGGTTAGAATATGCTTGGTCAAAACAGGCATCAATTTGTTGAGAAGCAACAGTCTCTGCTTGTGCCTCTATCCCTCTGTACTTAGTTAGGGTCTCAGCAACTTAACTTACAGTTTTAACCCTTCCCTCTCCATTCCTCTCAGCTCTCATCTGCTCTGAAATTGGATCTATACTCTTTCTTATACTCTTTCCCCTGCTTGATCAGTTTCTTTGGACTTAAGTTCTTTTTTTTTTCTAGCTCTCATACCCTCCTCCAGGGCTGCTGATGAGGAAGCAGGGCAAGAGGGGAAGATGGGTATGAAAGAAAGGAAAAATAAATATGGGCAGGGAGGAAAGGAGGCAGGGAAGCAGAGCAGGAAGGAGAGTCGATCGGAGAGGCAGAAAGCAAGAAGGCAGAAAGCAGAGAGGCAGGGCAAGAAGGACAGGAGGCAAAAGAGACAGTGTAGGTGGGAGTCAGGAAGCAGGAAAGAGATGAGAGTCAGGAGAGGAAAGGGAGGTAAGGGAAGTAGGGCAAGCAGGACAGGCAGGCATTGGGCAGGGAGGAGATGCAGGGCAGATAGGAAACAAGGGAGGGAGGAAGAAAGGCACGACAGACAGCTGAGGGAGATGGAGGAGGCAGGGAACAGGGAGTCAAGGCAAGCAAGAGAGGCAAGCAGTGGAGGCAGGAGACGAGGAGACGGTAGTGAGCGGTGGAATGAGGCAGGCGGGCAGAGGAAAAACTGGCAGGAAAGGGAGGAGAGGCAGGAAGCAGGAGGCAGGGCAGGCAAAGAGAAGGGCAGATAGGGAATAGGGCAGGCAGGGAGTAGGGCAGGTAGGCAGCAGGCAGAAGCGGGGCAGGGCCGGGCAGGAAGCGGGCAGGGAGAGGCTCCTGCCCGCAGCGCGGCGGGGCTACGGCCGGAGCTGTCCGCCCAGCGGTGCTGAAAAGCCGCAGCCCGGGCCCGGTGGCGCGGGGGAGGAACGGGAGCGCGGAGAGCCGCCCTGCCGCAACCCGAGAAAAGACAAATCCAAATACCTGCACAGAGCCAGGCAGCCTGCCTCGGGGCGGCGGGGGGCTGCGTGGGATGTTTGTTTTTTTTTTCTCCCTGTAGGTGTCCTTGCCGTTGAGCTGGGTGGGTGAGAAAGATCTCCCGGCTCCCAGGTTCAGGCTCAGATCTCTCTAGAAAACTGTGAATGAGAGAGCGCCAGCTCCACGGGGCTATGGTTTTTTTTTTTTTTTTTTTTTTTTTTTTTTTGGAGGCGTGTGCACCAAAGCCTGGGTCCTTCCACTCGGAGGCTGCCGTCCCCCTGGGTCCTAAGCCCTCCTGCCGCCCGCCCGGCTGCCTCCCGGCGCTCCTGGCGCTCCCAGGCTGCGGGCTCGGCGCACCACAACCGCCGGGGGAGTGGTGACAAAGGAGCCGCAGGCTGCTGACAGTCGGGGAAGCAACAGTACAGCCCATCACCGAGAGCTTAGTGCGGGCTTTCACCTGGTGGCATGGTGTTCACTGACGTTATTTCGCGCATCACCTCTTTCGAGAGAAACTCTGGGATAGCACAACCTCCTGCGGCATTTACAGCAGCCACAGAAAGGGTAACCTTCATGAGTTATAGATGGGCTGTCTTAACGAATATGGCAGCCTGGGTTGTAATAGAAATTCGTCTGGGTCAGACTACAGGTACACCTAGTGCAGGGCACTAATAGCGGCCACAGAGAATGTCTAGTGAAGAATATGAAAACAGGATAAGAGCTCTCCCAGCCTCACTCCCAAACAGTTTTAAGCTTGTTTTTAGGACAATTTTCTTATCCTTGAGCTCTCTCAGTCTCTCCTAGAACAGCTACACATTTCTAAATCACTTTTCCAAGATACCTTTTGACAAGGAGTTCGACAGGTCTTCTGCTGACTGTTAAAGCAATCAGCCTTTTTGTTACAGGGATCTGTAAGCTTTGGCTAGTCCTGTAGGACTTACAAAAGACAACTTCTTTCAGTTGGTTCTGAAAATTTATTTCTGTATCAGCCTCTTAAGAGCTATGCTAGGAAGTTGTATTTGAAAGACTTCAATGCCCTTAGTAAATGAAATTCACATTCCACTGCTCATATAAACACAGTTAGACCAATCAAAAGTAACTGTGAAATGCATTTCTTCCTCTGCTTCTTCTGTATACAATTCATGGAAAGCAGCAACGTAAGACTCTTGGTCTCTTTGCTTTGGACAAATCTCCTGTGTGAGATACTGAAGGATCCCACGTAGTAAAAAACTAGGTGATAAAGAGCAATGAAAAAATACATGGGTCAACCTCTTCATAAGAGATGACAGAGTAGAATTCTCCAGTATGGAAAAAAGAGAAAACAAGTAATGTGGTATAATGTTGTTTTCATCATTTAATAAGGGTGAACAGCATGAGGAAGATAAGTTTTCCTATTCAAAGAATAGGACAAAGGAAACCTACTATATCTAGCTTTGAATCCAACTGAAGGACATAATTTTCACAAAATGTTTAGTGAATTTGTAGAAGTCACTTCCACAGAAATTTAGGCTTCAAAAAAGTGTTGAATATATCCTTGGAAGAGAAACCCATCACAGGTTGTTTAACATGAACTTCTATCTCAGTAAGTCCCTGCTACACAAATATTCGGAGGCTGGGCTAGCATTCAGAAAGACTGTTTATATCCTTACCCTGCTCTTATTCCTTGCCTTAGTCTTCCCCTGCTGATGACTGCTGGCACTAGTCTAGATGGACCTTTGATCTGACCCTGTAGTGGCTTGTCTTGGATTCTAATGGACAAAGGAGGCTTTGAGACTGTGAAAGTGGCAGGAGCATTGTCAGCAAGAGGAAAAGCCTGTGGTTTTGTTCTATTTGAAAGAGTGTTCTTCCAGTCAGAATTACTTGCTTTTTCAGGGAAAATCCACAATATTAATGACCAAAGGCAAAAATAATTTGTTGGGAATATCTCCCTTGCCTTTAGAACAAACTGTGTGCCCAATCACAGATTTAATCCTGAGCATGTTTAAAAACTGGCATACCCTCATATACCCATTTGCATCCTGTGACTCAATCACGTTGACTGCAAGAGGTGAAGCAGCAACTCAAAGGCAGAGAGCTCAAAACTCCCACAATAGCATTTGTCCCACCACTTGAGGAGAAACCATTTCTAGCCCCAGGGAAGTTAGTAGTCAGTTAGTAAATAGTCTCATTAGATCATTATTTTCTGCATAGACATCAGTTTGGAAACAAAAGAATTTGTTCAATTTCCATAGTCCCGTTGCAAGATTCCCCCTTTGAACATATGATAAAGATTAGTTACTAGCTACTGTAACTATGGAGTACTTCCCTGGGAATTGTTAATAATATTAAGTGGAATGAGCATGACTCTATAAACCAACTGCCTTAGGCAGTCAAATGTATTGGCTCTTAAGTGTCAAATTTGATGTATGTATAATATTTGGAGATTTAATGTTTTCATTTGGTTTGTTGGTTGAAGGTTTCTTTTTCTCTTTTAGTATTGATGTTAGGTGACCAGATTTTGCCAATCCACTGGATGACTGACATGTAACAGAAAGCTATGGTAGAAGCAAGTCTCTAAACGTATTACTGCAGGGCCTCGTATCGATCCCACAGCAAATATTCTCAGATTCCTTTTTCATCACTGCTTCATCGCCTTCTCATTACCTTCATTCTGAAAAGGCTACTCTGTACTTGAGAGCATGCTTAATATCTCAGTTCTTTGTGTGGTCTCCATCATAGAACTTCAACTGAAATTATATCCCCTTGAACAAGTATGTTGAAGGTAGATAGTATTCAGTTTCATGAAGTTTTCTTAGACATAAGGATCTCCATTTCTGAAGTGCATAGATTGGACCTGCATCTTACCCTCATTTTCAGAGTTGAATATGCAGAGCAAAGGAAAGAAAAATGCACCAATAATCATAGTTTGGCACTGAAGGCATTAGAAGTGACTGAATACCCAGAGGAAATAGATCAATTTACACGGGGGAGGATATTTTATGCAGCCTCTTCATAGAGTGAAACAGTACTTTGATATTAAATTTATTCTAGCCTGGTCTTCCCTATCATCACAGATATTGATTCTCTGTTTTAATGAAGAGCAGCGAAATAACAAACTTTGAAAGGAAATGTATGTTTTCAACACAACTGAAAAGTATCTGTGAACATTAACTGAAAAGTAAACTGTAATAGAGTTAGAGTTGCTCCATGCTCTAGGTGAGATAGATAGTTTCTACTGGATCTACTCTGTTTACAGCAAAATGTTTTGTATTTCTATATTAAATGAAAAAAAAAATAGATATTCAGAATCTTATAGTGTTAGTGTTTGTGAATAGCGGGGAAGTGATGTTCTATATTCAATATAATACAGTAATTAGTGTCTAGTATCTCTAATATATCTAGTATATCTAATATATCTAGTATATATCTAATATATCTAGTATAATTTACACTTCCAGTATTATTTCTCCAGTATTTAAAATATTCTTCTAATCATGTAAATGAGGAGTTTAAGAAGTAATGCAATAAACAACATCCCTGTATCTTTAAATTTTCTTCTATGAAGAATTTGCTGCAAGTTTCTAAAATTAAGTCAATTTTAATAATTAATTAGGAGCTCATTCTTTTCCCCTAATCTACAATTACCATCTGGTTTTATTTCCTTTGAAAGTAACTGCGCTGAAGGCCCCAGTAGGTTAAAAAATAATAATGCTAAAACTGCTTAGACCCAATAAATCATTATTCTTAAGGGAGAAGTAATTCTTATATCACAGTTCAGAAGGATTCATAAGTCCTCCCAGATTTCCTGAACCTTTAAAATATTTAAAAATGCATACCCAGAAATGCAGAACATATGCAAATGGATTGTTACTATGATTTATTTAATGAGAAGGGTCCAGGTTTTGCCTGTTTTACATTTGATGGAGAAAATTTACTCTTTTGCAGTTCACATGCAATTGCCCTATCTGTACAGCGTAGGAACATGGCCTTCAGTGCATGGAGGGGGGAAGCAGAAATGTTCCCAACTTCATGGAATTCTGGGAGCTGACCAACAGATCCAGCACATGAAGGCCAGCAGCAGAAGTCGAATAAAGCCAAGATCTCAGAACTGCAACCCCGAATTTACCCCCATCAGCTATCACCTATGGTCTAAATCCCACAGCAGGCTTATTTTGGGGTTGTAAAGTTCCTGGTGTAGGTCCAGGCCAAGCAGCTTGGTAGTAAAGATCAAACAGCATTCATAAAACTATAAGTGTCTCTCTGAAGGCCCTTAGGAGTTGGACATGATGACTTCTGGCCCAGATTTGCTGTTTAAGTCAGGTACAGTTTTGGCCTCATGTCTGTATTTGGCTTAACTTGGCAGCACTGGCTGTGCTGACTTTAGTGGAATTCCTATAACTTAAGTCACCTGGGGACCTACTCCTAATTGACTTTAGTTACTCACAAAGTCAGTACTACTCTATCTAAACAATAATGGCACTGTCTGTCAAAACCATTACATATCATTTTGCAGAAGTAAATAAATTATGAGAAGTCATATTTTTCATAGGTAGTACCTAAATAATATAATACAGCCTTTATGGAATAGCATGGCAGAACAGTCTTACTGAGTAAAAAAACGAAGATCAGAGCTGATTTATTCCTAGTCCAGGAATAAGACGACTTAGGGGTTGTCACATGTGACAAAAAATCTCATAGGGAGGCAAGAGATCCACGAAGAAGATGAGCACAGCAAGTACATTTCTGGTGGTCTGATATAGAATTAAACCAGAAAAAAATCATGTGAAGTGCCTGGCTGCTTCCTGGTGCTTTTCTACGCTGGGATCATTTTGCAGATAAACAGTTTCAATCCTAACATACTGGTCTCAGATACGATTTTCTAGATCCTTGATTTATGTATTCTGTTTATTGTTAATTCTCCTGTGTGTTAAATGCAGTGTTCTGTAATTTCACAAGGTCTGTTGTGTGTTTTCCTCAAGCTGCAATGTTTCTATGCATCCGTCCAAAATGACTTTAACTGTTGAGCTCAAAGTGCAAGACAGTATCTTCTGAAGTGATTAAAAAAAAAAAAAGAGAGGATTTAAAGGATGGGAGTTTGGCGTATTTAGAAATGAGGGGTGTGTTTAATATGATACTATCATCTGATTACTTAGTTTGTTATGTGATGATTTATTTCTGGAATGAATGATGTACATAAGCATAAGCAGCTTTGGATGGGAATAACATAAATCAGAAAGAGTAATAATGACTGTGAGCTGTTGTATGTGTAAACAAGCATATGTGCAATATAAATTCAATTATCTGAATGTCACTAAGGATATGGAAGAATTTCACATTTGTGACTCTGTATGACTGCAGAGACTGTTGGAAATGAAAACAGATGGAGGACATGATCTTGTTCTGGGTAGCTGAGGTCTATCTGTTGAAAACTGAAAAATGTGAATGTATATGCATATATATACAAAAATAGAGACAAGCACCATGGCTGCAATCTTCAACAGCTATAAATCAGCAACTCCAATGACTTTGGGGAAGGTGTACTAGTTTACACCAGCCAGCACGGGGGTAAGTGTGTGTATGTATGTGTATGTAAAACAGCTATTACACCTGTCAGCTGTCAGACATTGTACATTACCAATTCATACGAGAAAGTAAGGAATGTAACAATCTGCTAAAACTGCTCCACAGTACAGTTTTGTCCCTCCTGGGATGCAGCACTGGAATCAGGGTCTAAACAACATCAACATCATCTTTCAAACACAGGGTTTGCTTTAATGTCATCAGGGAGTCCCAGCACAATCCACCTGGAATATATATCAAGCAGAGGGGAATACAGCAATCATGTACTTTTTAACAGGCAGGAGGCTTTTCAGTTGTCATAGCTGGTGAGCCACTAGGGAGGTGAGGCTGCTGCCATCCTGATTCCCAATATATGCTGATTCAGTCATTAAAATGTGCATTCATCTTCCTTCTCCCAAGACCTAGCTGTGCACAGCAGGTTTAACTAAATTGCCAATAAAAAAGCCTCTTAAATCATCTGTAGCCCTGACTGGCAGCCTCACAAGCAGATGCGGGAACCAATCCTAAGGCAAATGGAGTCTGCTCAGCAGCAGCTTTGCACTTCTGTGGGTACCAGCTAGCTTTTTTTTCTTTTTTTCTTTTTTTCTTTTTTCTTTTTTTTTTGTAATCATTAATGAGCAAATACATTGAAGCTGGATGGAGGATGGGCAAGGGAAAAGGGAGAAAAACAGTTGGGAAGGAGAAGGTGAAACCAGTGGGAAATTCTCATTACCTCCTCTGAGCCCATAGCCTCTCTGCTGTAGGATAAAAGGAACAACCTCTTCCCTTAAGTGCCCCTAGCTTCAGGGCAGAGAAAACAGTTAATCAGCTTGTTCTCATGCAGCACGAACCTGCGGGAGGGCAGGCTGGAGAAATGCCAAGAGCTGTCACTTCACACGTCCTGAGAAATCCTTCCCCTTTGGCTGAGATTTTAATGGCTTTGGGATGTGTGTGTGTGTGTGAGAAAATGTCACTCTTCCATGTCTCACATATACTATTGCAAATATCTACGTCTCCCTGTGCGTACACATGAAAGGTGGCTTCCGTAATTGTTTGCATAAGTGTTAAAAAGGAGGATGGATTCTGGCAGCAAGCTTTTCTGTCAGATATTGTTGATGTGTCTGCCACAGCTGCCACATCACCTCTGGAGAGGCACTAAGTCCTAGAAACTCTTTAACTAGGTGTCCAAATTCAGTCATTGCTTAGCTAACTGGGTAGAGCCTGCCTTGCTTCCCCCTTAGAGAAAGATTATAATTTAAGATTTTAGAAATAGCCATTAAATTGAATTGGCCCTCTCCACATATTGATATCTCATTGCAGAGCAGTCTTGCTGAGTCCTGCCACTGAACACTATGAGCCACCAACCCGCATCACCCTTCAGGAAATGTCAAAAACTCTGCACAGGTGAATAACCAGATGACAGAGTGGCTCTGCATAGGCACTTCTGTGGCACAGAGTTTCTGTCTCTTTTGCTCTTCCAGGATTTTTTTTTTTCCTATGGAACTGCAGTATAATGTGAAGAGATGGCAAGTATTTACATGTCCTAGATTTTAGTGAAAACAGTGTGTTTCTCAGTATCTCTGAAAAGCTACAAACAAATATAGAACATGAGGAGCAATAGCTGGGCATGTAGGACTGAAAATATATTTAAAAACAAATCTCTCCTTGAAATCCAAACTAATCTCCATAATTATGTATGGCTGTGAGAGCTGGAAAACATTAAAAATTTAAAAAGAAATTGAATGTCTTCAAAAAGAACTTCTCAGGGAGTTCAGATAGAGCTAGCTAGCAAAGAGTTACAAATTGCCAGCTGGTAATTTGTCTCTAGCAGACTCTAATTTGTCTCTAGCAGACTCAAAAGGCAGACAAATACTTTACCTCCAAAAAAAGGGCTCCACTCTGAAGCACAGAGAGGGAGACAACAGGTAAGATATATGTGTGCAGAAGAGTCCTCATGAAGAACAATTTTCAGTGTAATTGGTATCCAAGTGATGAAAGCATGAATAGTAGACAGCATTTAGTGGAAAAAATATTTTGCCTCTTTTGCACCATCTTTGGTGTGAAAACACTTGTCCATATTTGGAGAAAGTATTTGTGAATGACCTTATCATTTTGATGACTATTTTCCTGGCATGCCCAGGTCTGACATCAGACAAATCTCAAAATACAATGGCAGATCACTGTAAAGGATGCAGAAACTACAAAAGAAAGAAAAGCATCCTTCAGTATTTCATTTTATTTTCTACAGTTGCACAGTTCTGTGCCAGGTTTTCTTTAAAAAAAAGAAGCCACTGGCACCTATAACTTGAACTGAATAGGTATTTTTCTATATAGAATTGAAACTTGTTAAAAATTGAATGTTCCCTGGTGAGCAATTGATTTAAACCAAGAACTCTGTGTCTGGCTGTTACAGAACAAATCTGGGCCTGAGGACTTTCTGTGAGTCCATTTGTGAAAGAATGTACATAGAGCATTCAAAAGAATTTGAGCTCCATCTTACAGCAAGATTGTTTTCCTCTATAATTTTACAACTAAATCTTTTCAGATAAAGCTTTTTTTAATCTCCAGCAAAAAATTTCTTTTTCTTTTTTTTTTTCCTTTTCTTTTTTTTTTTTAATCTTTTCTTAACTTTGCCATTCTATGGTCCTACAAAACTCACTGTTTATCTATAAACAGTGATCAAATTTTAGCTAATTTTATCATTTTTATGCCAAAAGACTCTGGGAATTCGTGTCTGCATGCCAATTAATACACAAAGCATGGCTTAGCACTGTGTTAGGAGCCAGTCTAGACCCACGGGCAAGGTAACAACATTGCATGGCCTTTGCATTCACACAGAAGAAAATTCAAGTCTCCAGCTTCACGAAAATCCCAGTAGCTGGTTTGACATCTGTTCCCATCTGAAACTGTCTTTTTCAGAAATGGGAGATGAATGATAGTTCACAGGATTTCTGATGAGTGTCTTACACAGGGGCACAAATGCAACCCTGGCTCTACTAGGAAAGATATTTTCCAGTTGTTGCATTTGCTTTTTTCATGACCACTCTTCACTGGTGTCTCACAATCCTCCTGTAATCAGCAAGTGCCCTGAGGTCTTCTTCTATCTCTGTCATTTTCAAGTGGAACTCCCAATTTGCAGAAGTTCATGTTACAAGCTCGTTAAGTGCATGACTTTGCACATTATGCAATTAAATTTTATCCCATTCCTAATACTCTACTCTCAAGGTCATTTAGGTTTTCCTGTACAGTATTACAGTCTGCCTCTCTGTTGAGCTTTGAGTCATCACCAAACTTCATTAATACACTCAAACTTTTTATCCCAGAGTCATTAATGAAGATGTTATAAAATTAATCCCAAAGGTTTCAGGATTTCCACTGATAGTTATTTCTAAATCAATTGTTTCTTTTATTTTGCTGATTTCAAACTCATATATCTTTTAACTATCTTAACATGATCTCCAAAAACTATAATTTCCTGAACAGTCAGTAGTTAGCTGCAATACCGATAGATAAGATTTGGTTTTGTGTTTGGCAGTGTTTGCGTATCTGTATTTGATATCAGTCATCTGACAAATCTACCATTTCTAAATGCATATTGGGTTTTATCCTGATTTCTAGTTTATTTTCTACATTAAAATATTCGCTTCGTCAAAATCTGTGTTCAACTTACTTTTTATCCAGATTAAATTATTATTTCCCTCCCCCTTTCTTATATATATATATGGCTATTGCATTTGCTCTAGTCAGATGATACCTCTTCATATTTCATTAAAAATTCAGAATGCTTTTCATATCACAGTTTGCAAACTACCTTGTTTCTGAAAGAGCTCACCAAGTATTCTTACACTCTAGATGTGGTTATTTCTGTCTCTAGGCATTCATCCACTTTCATTAGCCATTGAGACTACTTCCATCCCATCAACATCATCTTTCTTGCTGAAAATAAGACAAAATATTAGTTTGAATTTGGAGCCATATTATTCTAATGTTTCACATTTAGCCCATCTCAGTACACAGTGGACTCATTTCCTTACTTACTTGTATGACAAGAGATTTCCACCATTTGTTTTAATTTTCTTTGCTAATTTTGATTTCCTTTTGTCAGTTCATACACCCTGTGTAATATATTTTATAAAAAGCATGGTTTACAGTATTTTGCCAGCTCCAGATGGTGCACAATGCTTCCATCCACTGTTATTTCTTGTGCACTTTCTCCAGCATGTGTTTTTTTTTTAACAATCATCAGTGGGATCAATGGTTTGTACCACCTTTTTCATGCAGTATGAACTACAGAGGCATATTATAACCTGCCTGTTCTCAGAAACAACTGTAGGATCATCGTCACAGCAGAGAGCAGGTTAGCATAGATTCCCCAGATCTTCATGTGTCAGCCCACAGCCTCCGGAGGGGGGCAGAGCAAGCAAGCGTTTCTGGATCAGGATGGGATGCCACCGGGGTGCTCAGCAACATCGTTCAACAACCTTTTGTAATGCGCACTGCTACACCTGATGTTTGTAACATCTACCCCAGAGCCAACATTTTTCACTTTGCTGGTTTTGGTGTTAGAATGTGTAAGGCAGGACTATCACTGCAGTACATAAGAACATCTCTTCTACAAATATTGCTACATTTGCATCTGGAAAATGCAGGGCGAACCCAGCAGTGTGACACATTTGAAGCAATAAAATTAAATCCCCGGTTTATATTCAAGGACCACAGGGATGACTGAACATATGCCATGAACATATAAAGTTGCCACTTCTCAGCAGAGAAATCCTAACATACGGGACATGAAGATACTTGCTACTAATTTAGCTTGCTCCGACTTTAAAGTTCAGTGAAAGAGTAATGCCACAGATGAAAGGCTTTGGGAAAATAAAAATGACTGTCCATTCCTATATCCTGTTACCTGCTACAGCCTGATGCAGCACATGAGTCCTTGGTATAGTACCTATTATTGTTATTATCTTACGTAGTAATGCCTATTGTTACTACTGCTGATAATAGACGGAGAATCCTTCAATACTTACACCATAGTCCTGGCACAGAGGATGTCTCTAGCTTATTCCCATTTATCTCACAACGTGCTCAGTGAAAAAAATCAATGCTTTTACTGCCTTAAATTTCTTGCTCCACAGCTTGAGGACAGTAATATTAGACTAGAGCACAGAAATCTTATAGGTCCTAATTCACTAATAAGGGCAATATGACTTTGGAATCATCAAAAGAAGTTGTAAAAGAAGAGGAGAATATTGCTAGGACAAATTGGTTACAATTCTTTGAGAATTCAATTACACAAAACCTTTTTGAAAGCCAGTTTTTTAATTGCTGGAGAATCATTTGTCTAAATCACGTTGTGTCTTATGTGACACCATGAAAAAAGGATTTGAGATACAGCCAAGATCTTTTCTAATACTTGAAACTAGAATAAGAATTGCTCAGCCTCGAAGCAAGACAGCCATTCATGAGTTTATTTTTTCCAGCTTTGAAATATGAGTTGTACTTGGCTATGGGATCCGACAACTGTCTACTGCTTTGTATCATCCCAGCTCACCTGGCAGAACAGGAGAAGGTATCTCACACCAGTGCTGTCAAACTGAAGCTACGCAGAGAGGACAGTGATGAACACTAGCTTGAGTCTATTGAGCTAGTGTTTGGTGAGCACTGGATGAAGAACAGAAATAAGAAGCAGTAGGAATTAAAAACTGAAATGAAAGACTCTATTATGTGTTGTCTAATTCTTTATGTAGTCAAAATGAAGTTGTTTCTAGGTGATCTTTCCTAAATCAACTCTTTTGCACACGCCTACATACCCATAAGTAGCTTGTCTCCTTGAATTACTGGCACCAGTAGACAGTGTCATAACTCTTCTAGGAGGAATAGGGTCCTGAGAAAATAATAATTCTGCACAAAACCAATAATCCTTTGACATATATATCCTTATGCCCCATTAACTATTCTAGTGACTGATCTTGCATGATATGTATGTATCATGTACGCAGGCTCAGAGTATCATTCCTTTGGTGAAGAAGCTTCACCTCAACAGATAAGCACAGCTGACACTGTAATACTCTAGTGAGTGATTTTTAAACTCTTTTAATGATGCCAAATCAAGTCCAATTTCCTTCAGAGAAAGGCTGTTCGTTGTTCCCCCTTGGAAGATATTTTCGTGATGTTTAGAAGTGAGTTGTGAATCAATACTGTTGTACTCCATGTGAATATTTAGTTCAACACATGGTGCAATTATCCATGAGTGTAAATGCAGCAATCATTGCCTGACTGAACATGTGTCAATTGAAAGTCAGAGCGTTCTAAAACAACCAACAGCACTGGCTCCTTAGATAGACACTGGATTAGGTTATAGATTTCCTCTTTGTTGTGGTTGTCTTTTTGTTGTGGATGCATCTAGGATACAGGATTTTGTTCCCTACTTCCAGTTTGAGGTATTGCTCACACTCCATATGCTACAGGACACAACAGCTCTCATCTGCCTCCTTCAGTAAAGGCAAGTGCACTGGCTATTTGTCATTGTGTTTCATCTCTTTCCTTTCTGACTTCACCTACCTGGAGATCTGGGATTGCACTCCCATAAAATGCCAACTGATGAATGGTAACACTGGCAGGACAGACCTTAAAAAAATAAAACAGGAGGGTGTGTGCGTTGTGTTAAAGCAGGCTGACACCCAATTTTTCACTGCATTATTTATGTTAAGTATCTATAGGAAGACAAGTATGTATTAAGTTACAATACATTTTCAATAGTAATTCATGAGTCATTGCAAAACTAGGAGAAAGCTTCCTGTGTGAGCTAAGGGAAGTTAGCTAGACACAATGAAAAACTTCTTCCTGCAAAAGTGAGAAAAAAAGAAAGCTTAAATTCAGGAAATGCTTCAAATATTAGAAATAGCTACCCTTTTGCTAAGCCTCAAATACTGTTACATTTATTATGGAATGAGAAGGAAGTCAATCTAGCAGATTTGTCAGAAAAATGAAACAGCCACAGATGACACAGTCTGTCTGCGTGGGCTGAATCTTCCACTTTTCTAGTGTGGGATATGCCTAGCAGATTTTAGCTACTAAAGTTTGCTAAAACATCTGCTGAAAAGGCATATGCCAGTTAAATTGAATCAGTATTTGATTTATAAACAAGATGAGATTAGGGACATACAGGCCAGAGGTGTCCTTTTCAGATTTAGACCCTGGGTTGTTGAACTCTGGACAAGAACCCCCAAGTGTGATGGTCCTGAGTATATTCTCCTTCTTATAGAAGACTATGAGGCTGAATTAAAGAATGTAATTGATTGAAACCAAAGCTGGCTCCTTTCCTAATAAGCACTGTTATAACAAAAGCTAGAAGCAAGGTCCCATCCCAAGAGCTTTCAAACTGGGGCTCTTTGTTCTGGCTTTGCCTGTGCTACATTACTGCTTTTTACCCAGTCACAGAATCTTAGAATCATAGAATCACTCTGGTTGGAAGATACCTTAAAGATCATTGAGTCCAACCACAACCTAACCAAACTACCCTAACTAACAACCCTCCCCTAAATCATGTCCCTGAGAACCACATCCAAATGGTTTTTAAACACATCCTGGGATGGTGACTCAGCCACCTCCCTGGGGAGCCTATTCCAGTGCTTAACAACCCTTTCTGGAAAGAAGTTTTTCCTGATATCCAACCTAAACCTCCCTTGGTGCAACTTGAGGCCATTTCCCCTCGTCCTGACACCTGTCAGCAGTGAGAAGAGACCAACCCCACTCTCACTGTAAGCATCTTTCAGGTATTGGAAGAGAGCAGTAACTTCCCTCAATCTCTTTTTCCCCAGACTGAACAGCCTCAGTTCCTTCAGTCTCTCCTCATAGGCCATATTCTCCAAGACCTTCACTGGCCTTGTTGCCGTTTTTTGGACCTGCTTCAGCACCTCAATGTCCTTTCTGTACTGAGTTGCCCAAAACTGAACACAGTACTCGAGGTAAGGGGTCACCAGTGCCAAGTACAGGGGCAGGATGACTTTTGTAGACCTACTCACCTCACCATCCCTCATACAAGTCAGGATGCCATCAGCCTTCTTGGCCACCTGGGCACACTGTTTGCTCACATTCATCCAACTGTCCATCAGTACTCAAGGTCCCTTTCCGTCAGGCAGCTTTCCAGCCATTCCTCCCCAAGCCTGTACGGTTGCCTGGGGCTGTTGTGACCAAAATGCAGGACCTGACACTTGGCCCTATTGAAACTCATAAAGTTTTCCTAGACCCATCCACCCAGTTTATCCAGGTCCCTCTGTAGTGACTTTCTACACGCTAGTAGATCAACAAACACTCCCTCCCAACTTGGTGTCGTCTGCAAACTTACTGAGGGTGCAATCAATCCCCTTGTCAAGATCATTATTAAAGATGTTAAATAGAAACAGCCCCAGAACCGAGCCGGGACACCACTCGTGACCAGCCGCCAACTGGATTTAACTCCATGGACCACAACTCTTTGGGCCTGGCCATCCAGCCAACATTTCACCCAGCAGAGCGTACGCCCATCCATACCATGGGCAGCCAGCTTCTCCATGAGGATGTTGTGAGGGACACTGTCAAAGGCTCTACTGAAGTCCAGGTAGACCACATCAACAGCCTTACCTTCATCCACTAAGAGGGTCACCTTGTTATAGAATGAAATCAGGTTTGTCAAACAGGATCTACCATTCATGAACCCATGCTGACTGGGCCTGATCCCCTGGTTGACCTTTAACTGGCCCATGATGGCACCCAAGATAACCTGTTCCATAACCTTCGCTGGCACCGAGGTGAGACTGATAGATCTATGGCTACCAGGATTATCTTTCTTGCCCTTTTTGAAGAAGGAAGTCACGTTTGCCAGTTTCCAGTCTGCTAGAACATCCCCAGTTAACCAGGACTGCCAAAAAATGGTGGAGAGTGGCTTGGCAACCACATCCACCAAGTTCCTCAGTGCTCTAGGGTGCAATCCATCTGGCCACAGTTCCATCTGGACTTGTGAGCATCCAGCTTTCGGAGCAGGTCCAAAACCATCCATCGTGGATTATGCAGGGCTTATTCTGTTCCCCATTCCTATCTACCAATGCAGGGGGATGTGTTCCCAGCGAATAACAAGCCTTACTATTAAAGACTGAGACAAAGAATGCATCAAGTACCTCAGCCTTATCCTGATCCTTGGTCACCAAGTTGCCATTGGCGTCCAAAAAGAAATGAAGATTATCCTTAGCTCTCCTCTTGCTATTGATGTATGTACAGAAATATTTATTGTTTTCCTTTACCTTAGTGGTCAAATTCAGTTCTAGCCGGGCTTTGGCTTTTCTAATTTTCTTCCCACACTGCTTCACTACGTTCCTGTAATCATCATGAGTAGCTAAGTCCAATACATTCATGATCCTGACCCTGATTCTGACCAATTGACTTGATTTCCTGGCTTGACCAATCTAATAAGAATGGACTTGTAGAGTGTTCACTACACTAAGGCTGACCCTGACCACTGTACCTGGACCTGGTCTTGACCCAGGCTTTTTAAATTTCCTGACTTCTTGCAGCAGCAGATCTATTGCAGCAGCAGATCTATTTCCAAGATCAGATCAGGTCTTCTCTGATTTTGTCAATCTCTGTTTTGAAAGCCTTAAAGAATTAAGAGTTTCTATACAACACTTTTCAGCTGTGTGTTTACTTTTGTAGTGGCTTTCTCCTCTAACTGTAACCTCTCAAGCTATAGCTTCTGATCATTTATTGTTGTCATTGATGCAATACTCCAACTTCTCAGGTCTTTCTGGACTAAAGTGTCATCTGTCATTTCCCCCTGTACTTAACCTGATGGCAACCACAAACTGGCTGAGAGTACATTTTATATCATCTAAGTCTTCGATGCAGACCATTATATGGGCCTCAGGATCACCTCCTGGGATACTGTGCTAATTTTTAGATCTTCAGCTTGAAACTGAGCTTTTGATTAGCCTTTGAACCTGGTGATTCATTCAATTTTAATCCATCTAACAGTACAACTAACAATCCCTTTTTTCCAGTCCATACTGATTCAACTTCAACTTGGATGTGGTACCAAAAGCCATAAAGAATTCAGAATATGTCACATTCTTTGTTCTTCACTCATCTACATAGCAAGGATATATACTATGCCAGCCAAATGATAAACTCAAGAGGGTTATTTTATTCTCCTAGTGATCTGTCATAGAGTTGCTCACTTATATGGTTGCCGTCTTCTCCTCAGTGCCCTGGCTCTGTTACTGTCTCACAGGTATTTATGCTCACTCATTTGAGTCTGGTCAGCCACAACTTCTCTAAAATGCAACTTGCTAATCTGCTTTGAATTAGTTTTCATCATGAGCAACTTTTAGTCTTTCAAATTTTGATCTACAGAGCCTGGTTTGAATCTTAAACCCCTCAGTATGAAACCACACTGTTACTCTCCATGGCAAACTGGGAAATTTTTCCCATCTCTCATTTCTGGGTTTGTGTTATGAAAGTCTGAGTTCTGCTTCAGTTTTGTCCTGAGATTCTTTATTGCTGTTTTTTCGTGGGTTTTTTTTTTTTTTTTTTTTTTTTTTTTTTGCGCTGAGAACATTTGTTGCATGAAGTAGGTTAAGTTCTATAACACATGAAAAGGTTCATCATACTAGGTACACGCTGAAGGACAGTTCATACTGGAGAAGTCTTTGATAAATCTAAGCATCAAAAAATCATGGGTTTTGCCTGAGACATGCCCCGTTTTCCTCCAGAACACATCCCAGGAAAAATCTAGCTTGCATGCTGTGCTGTCGGTCAGGGAAATGGGACCCTGGACTGAAACAATGAGTAATCCAAGCTGACGGGCTAGTGACCTGCTGACCCTTAGATAAAGAGCTCATTGTTGATGCTGTTAATACAGAGAAAAGAGTGATTCAAAGCTTCTTAAGTATTTCCAGTGGATGGTTGGTCTATTGGGGAGCAAGACCTCTTGATTGACATCTCTTAGTGAGTAAAGAGAAAAAGTGCATTGGCCAAGTGTCATTTGTATTTCTGTCATCGGACACTGAAGGCATACTTTGCCGTATTTTGCTCCAGGCCTCCATTAAGTGTTAGAAATAAGTAATAACATAGCACTGTTTATTCTTCTGGGGTCAAATGGAGTCAGAGAACTGCAGAATTTACTCTTGATGAGGACTCATTGCATGCTGGTATTGCTGAGCTTTGGACTTATTAATTGTAAAGGAAAATTGTAAAAGGAAAAAAGTGGAAGCATTCCTGGACAGTGTTTCTCATGAGAAAGCCCTCCATGCCATTTTCCTTTTGAAAATGTTGTGACAGTTTTTATTAATGCAAAGATGGCTTTTGCTGAAGCTATAGGACCTCATCAACATAGCTGGTGAACCTGGCTCCTCCTGGCTCTTGCTATCAAATCAGCAGTCAAGCCTGTAATTGATCTTCCAGGAAGGAATAGCATTTCTTTAGAGAATTCGATGCAAGCCACTCTGAGAGGCCAGTAATAATCTTCAAATTCTGGGTTCTGGCAACACTGAATATCTAATCAACACCAAATACCAAATAATAAGTGATGCAGCTGTGGAAGCAGAAGAGAAGAAAAAGTGTTACTGCAAAAGCACAGTTTCTTATTGGATGCTTCAGACTATGACAGTCAGTCTACTTCTAGGACAAATTGCTAAAACTATTATATAATAGGCTTTTACAGTTAATACTATCACTGGATTTCCCAAACTTAGGTTGCATTCTTTTGGTCAAGCACATTCAGTTTCCATCTTATTCCTTGCATTCAATGAGTCACAAATACTGATTCAGAAAGATGAGAAATGTATAATAGTTGTTTCTCTTCTGCATTTGGAATTAAGCAGAAGCATGTTTTCATCCCACATGACAAGCTGGGAAAAAGACATGTCTGTGACATATAAAAAGAAGAAATCTGCTAAAGAAATTTAGATAATGTAAATTGAAGAGGGAGCAGGTAAGGAACATCCTCAGCATAGTAATGAGCATACAACTGGAAGAATGCAGCATTAACAAAGATTGAAGAATTATTGGTCCAATCTTCGTATTTCAAAGGGGGCTGAAGACTTCAGCATCTGGGCAATATTATCTAGCACTCAATCTAGCAGTTGGCAGCCCTGCCTATGGCAGGGGGCTGCAACTTGGTGGTTCTTGTACTTTCCTACCCAGGCCATTCTATGATTCAATGATTCTATGATCTGCAGTCTGGTTAGAGTATTATCACCATGTAAAGCAATGAAGTTCATTCAAACCTATACACATGTCAAATCAGTAAGTTTCAAAGAAAAACTTGTTGAAGAAAACCAAGTATTTTAACAGACCATGTTAAGCAACAGCAAAGATGAGTCATTTCTCTTTTTTTCCTTTTTTTCTCTTTGTCAAAAATTAAGAGGTTGATTTGTTGATGAAGGCCTCATGCTGAGTATCACAAAACAATGCCATGCCACATCTTGACAAAAACTTTGCACATGAGACCCTCCCAGTTACAAAGCAATGTTATGACGCAATGCTTTATTACCTGTCCATGTCTCAGGTAGACATCTCTTTGAATAGACCTGAACTTTCTGGTCTTGAGGTAAGCATAGTGAACAATAAAAATCCTATTAGTAATAACATATGCCTACATGGCAAAGGAGATTAAAAAATAGAGAAGAGCTATGCAGGTGATTAGAAAGGGCTGTGGCTCAGCTCAGTAGTGTCTCTTTGCACTGTCAATACTCTGCTTGCATGTCTATTTATTTGAATTGCCTACCATGATTTATCAAACAAGGCACTTGTCCAAGTGTCATTAGAGCTGGAATCTTACCTCAGGATTATTTTACTTTACTTTTACTTGTGGTAGTTGCTACAAGTGCATAACTCTTAGATCAGATTCAGATTCTCTTGTTTGAACTGTTTTTCTTACCAGATCAGCTGCTGAACTCCAGGACAATTTTCACTGGAACAGAAATCTTCAAAATAGATATATGGTAGGCAGTGGTTCAAGGTTGACAGCACATTTAGACATGGCAGAAATGCAAGATTCTTATAAATGACAAAGTCGTGCAAACAGTGCAGCTTACTCAGGCAGAAAACTTTCTAAGCGTAGACCAGAAGTCAGCTATAGATTTCTGAGGTCCCTAAGAGCCAGTGATATTTTTGGAAAGTGAGAGACTCTGGAGACACTGCCATTGTTTTAAATTCCAAATGGAAGTGCAGCGAGAGTTCAGCTTCAAACAAGGGCTGCTTCAATAATGTGCCTTTAGCAGCAGACCCCAAAATTCAAAACCACAACTCACGTTAAAGTAGTGCCTAATATCCACATTTCTCAAATGTCTGGGGAACTACTTGACTAAGACTTACCCTTTATATGTTCTGTTAAAATCCAGTGTTGATATAACAGAGATCTGTTGATAGAATCTCTAGATCTATGCTTGGAAGCACGTAGCTCTATATACATTTTTCTTAAGAACATGGAAAAATATGTGAGTAGAAATTGACAGTGTATTCACAAAAGGGAACAGCAGATTCTTAAGTTAAACTAGGTGTTAAACTTTCAACTCAGAAAATCAAAAATTTCCTGCGAGATACCATTAAAAACCTCTTCAGCACCAGTTAGTGCAATGTCACCTGATCAAATGAACTGCATGAAATGAATGCTGTAAAAAATTGGATCAGATAACCGACCAGTTCAGGCCTACTTCTCTCTGTTACAAAAATATGTTGTATTGCACTACTTTCCTGACATTGTTATGAACAACATGTAAATGGATTGGACAAAGAAGAAGTATTTTGCTTTTCCTGTCTGCCACAAAAGACTTCATGTTGTTAAAGACAGAACACACCATGTGTTAGAGTGCCGTTCCCAATCTGATGTCTGTTCAATAGTCTCATTCACTGCAGAAAAAGGGCAGCTGTACCTGCCTGTATCTGCAGTGTAACTTTGTTAAATAGAATTCACATGGATGTGTTTGCGAATACTGGATTGACCAAAGTTAGCTGTCAGCAGTACCATGTGTAATTCAAAATATTCAAGCATACACACTGTAGCAAAAGCTGTGAAGTTAAGGAATATATATTAGATAAAGAAGTAATTGGATGAAATGTTTAGATCATAGAATCATAGAATGGCCTGGGTTAAAAGGGACCTCAAAGATCATCTAGCTCAACCCCCCTGCCATGGGCTACCACTAGACCAGGCTGCCCAAAGCCACATCCAGCCTGGCCTTGCTGCCTCCAGGAATGGGGCATCCACAACCTCCCTGGGCAAAGACAAAACACATTTGTGAAATTCTGTGTCTCCACCTCTTGAATACATGAATACAGCAAAACCTAACTTTATCAGTGACAGCTTTTAGGAGTATACAGCTTTTAGGAAGCAGACTAGAAATCTCTATCTTACACTGAACATACAAGTTGCTAACAGCTTCAGGCCTACTATTATCAGTTTTCTTCTACATTAAACATTGTCAGTAAATCCCAGTGTGAGCAGTTTGCTGCTAAATCAGGTTAACACCAAAGTAACTGTAAGAAGTTGTCATAACTGTATCATTATATACCTGTAACAATTTCACTGTAGCCAAAAAAACAGACAGTATGTTATGTATTACACAATAGTGCAGCTCATTCAGTACAGTGTAAATTTACACGATGCCCAGAAAAACACAGAACACAGATGTGCATAGCACTGGGTGAAAACTCATGCATCAGTTGTGACACTTAAAACTACATACACACTTAAGCTGAGATAAATTGCAATGCTCTGAATGTTGCTTATCGTGTCCTCAGTCACCATGAATGATAAATGAAGAAAAGTTACTATCATTCTTTCAACATCTGCAGTAAGGGACATTCTGGCATGTTATACTAAAATATCCTTGTGACGTGCTGTTTTCAACACAGTGTATTATTACTAGTGGCTTCACAGCCAGGGGCAGGTGGGAAAGGAAATGATTCATCATAGGCTGCTCCAAAGAACTGCCTGACTGCTTGTAGAGGTGATGAAAACCCTGCTCCCTGGGTCTCAGAGTGGCTGCTGTGAACAGTAAAACCTTCATAGGGCACAAGCTCTTAGGTCATAGCACCTTGTACCAGAGGTAAAGAAGGACCATATGGGCAACTGAAGTTTACAAGACAATATTTATTTGTATTCATTAACATATTAAACTGCTTACATTGAGATAAGTTTGTTTTCTTCTTAGTTTAAACTGCTTACTACACTTTGATATCTCGATAGCACTAAATCAGTTTAATTTCATTATGCATGCTGATTAGAATGATATGGGAGAGAAAAAAAAAAAAAGAGTCTTGAATTTTTAAATTATTTTTATACTGTTCCTGTTTGACATTTATGGTTGATTGATTTGGTCACAAATTTGGACTGATTTGTAACACATAGATGAGATACATATTTTCATACTGGTTATTTGCAGTGTCTATATGTTACAGGAGAAAGAGAGTCATATTACTTTATGTTACCACATCATCATTTATCTCTCATTAGAGAAATTATTCAGTCATTAATTATTATGGAAATATCACTTTTATGGGGAGGTTATCAGAAGGAGTAATTGGAGCATGCTTCATGCCATAAATTTAGTACACTCTGAATGACTTGTTATATATATTAACCTTTAAAATAATCTTTAGTACTTAGCAACAGCAGAAGAGGTGCAATGCAAGTTCAGTGAATTACTGCATAAGTGGTAAGAACTGATACTTGAGGCAAAGGTCACTTATCCCAGACAGTCACTAATCCCCAGGAAGTACCCTGTGCTGAGACTGCTAATATAATCATCAAATTTTAAAAGACATGAGAACAGTTTCCACTTTTGGTTTAAGTCTTGCATCCTGAACACACTGAAGAATAGATGCATGATCTCACATAACGACACTAACAATTCTTGTTGATTTTGAGTTTATGTACTGCTGGATAGAGCAGGCTGGATACCACCGACATTTAAGGCACCTATGTGTCAAGTAGAAAGATTTGCATCATTTTGGAAAGACTAATATATTTTTTCTTAAAGGATGTAAAGCATTTGAGTAAGAATCAATAACAAGTTTTGATCCAGAGATTATCTGTAATGCTTTGTAGATTTGTTCTGAGAGCGCATTACTAAACATCCAAAGAGTGGGGATCAATAAATGCAGAAAGAGAAATTTAACAAGTATCAGCCATTATTTAAATTAGAAAAGACAGTACAGAGGATTGTGCAATACCTGTTTTGCTTTGTTTGCCTGCACAACTTTTGCTCTATTTATTGCATTGCCTTTATCTTGACTCACAGATTTTCTCACTTTTACCTTTCTCATTCTCTTCCTCCATCCTGCTGTGTGGAGCTAAGCTGTCCCATAACACTATGTCAAAGGCCTGGTGAAGTCAATGTGAATTTTAAAACCTTATTTCACAAATAGAACTCTGTAGTAAATATAATAATCTTTATTGATCAATTTTGCCTCAAAAAGAACTTAGAAAATGCTGAAAGGATCCATGGTAGGATAAGGTTTGAGGAAGGCTAAGCATGTTTCAAAAGGAAAAGCAACAACTAAAAGAGGTAATATGGTAAGTATGTAAAATAACAAAATATAGAATGAAAGACAGAATTTTTATACCAGTCTGTCATTTAGATTACCACAAAGACAAGAAGTAACTTATCCACAGTGAAAGGCAACAGACGTAGAATGCATAAGTGCTCCGTTTTATACCATCTACAATTAACCTGCATCATTCTTTGCCACAGGCTACTACTGAAGGAAGCAGCCCAGTAAATTCCGGGATAGAGAGCTGCCTAAGATGACAACTTGATAAGGACTATCAATCTTTGGGCTTCAGGGTATAAGCAAGGACCAGCTGGGTCTCAGGGATAAGTTCTCCTTTTGTAGCAAAATGCAGAGCACTACGTGTAAGCTGTGGTTGAAGGGCTGATGCTACATCAGGAGAACTGCTGCTTTGTAATAATATCATGGTTTCTGTCTTGGGTTTTACAGATTTGAAGGATGTGATTTGATATTTACTGGGAGATATTGTCCTAAAACATCAGTATGCATCTTATGCCTGTTTAGCACTTGTGTGATTCATATTCCTATAAATCACCAGAAAGATAGGAATGTTTTTAGCTTTTTTATTTATTTCTGGCAGTAGAACAATTGAAGATTTTGCATTAAAAAAAAAAGTTAGCTGTATATCACAAGTTACACTGGGTTTGTATCTTTTAATCTAGATGCAAGAAATATTTTAAAGCAATATAGAGTAGTGGTTAAAAAGAAGATGAGGCCTTGGGTAGCCTAAATTACATTCTGTGCTCTGAGTCAGACCTCCTGTCTGAACTCAGAGAAGTGATTTTATTTCTATGCATCTGAACATCTCCACACCTGCAAAATGGAGACTGTCTAATGAAGACACTGTGACATTCAATCATTAAGTCTATTTCATGTTCCAAACATGAAAGAATATTATCTAAATGCAGAGTGTTATTACTGAGCTTTGTTCTGAAGCTCCTACAAACAAGTCAGATTTCTCTAGCTGTCACCTTGCATCAAATAAATGCTATTATAACATCATAGCTAGGAACAATAATCTAAGTGAAATTCCTTTAGAGAGTTGTTGCCTGGATCCCCAGATATTCTGGCACACTTAGCCAGCTTTATAGCTGGAATTATGGTGGACTCCTCCTTGAAATTCCAGGCCTGTTTGAGTTTTGTGCGCACTTTGCTTTTGCTCTCTCTTATTCTTTGTCTCTCAGATCATCTACCAGCAGCTCTTAAGAATCACTGGGCCAGTTGTGAGGTGCTATTCTCACACTGCTCAAGGTCGCACCATGGATGTTGTCAGCTCAGGAGCTGCATTTTGCCCTGTCTTCCCTGTCTTACCAACAGCAAACACAGCTCCTTCATAGTGAGAAGTATTACACTGAAGATTTTAGCATTACACATCAAGTTAATGTGTTCTGCAACTTGTCTATTCTCAATTGTGGAAAAGGGAATTAAAATAGTAACTTTGACTGCCATTTGGCAGGCTCTGGATTTTGCTGGAGGGGGCATTTGGACAAACAAGAGGAGGTTCAAAGACATGGCATTGTATCTGGGAGCCAACTTACTTCTGTCCACCTAGGCTTGCTGCAGGGGAAAAGCTAGGATGAAGGTTGTGTTCAAGAGATAATTGGAATAAATGCTCCCAGCAACAGTACCAATGGGAACAGATTGTGTACAAAGCACAAACACAGGGACATTTCAGGCAGTGTGTGTTGTGATGTTATGTCTGCAACTGCAGAGCACTGTGCTGTTCCCTTTGAACAGTGCCACCTCTTTGTGCATTGGACCAAGCTCATCTCTCCCACAGTAGATTAAAGAAGTAACAAAATGTTCTGAAGACAACCTCAGTACAAGAAGTGCGTCCTGCTTGTGGTGATCCCTTATCCCTTATGATCTATGTTTTCTGTTTTCTAGGTTCCTGTTTTCATTTCTATAAAAATAAATTAAAGAATCATCATAAATATCGGTGCAGTTAGTGTGAATTGTAGATGTCTTACTCTGACTTGTGATGTAAGCAACAGTTATGAAATTCTGGCTCCAGTCTTACTTACAAGCTCCATGTTTGATGGCCACAAAGTCACATACATTCTGCCCAGCAAAACAGAGTTCATAACAAAGGAATCCCGACACTGTCAACATGTTTCAGCCTCAGCCTGAACAGTGCTGCTATGGAGGAAAAATACCTCATAAAGCGTTTGCTCAGATGGTGAGAGAGCTGGAAGTACTGTTGGTGTCATGAAGGGGAGGACAGAATAGATTCCCTCATCTATTTCATACAGCTGACAAACACTAATGCACTTCAGCCTCTTCTCAGCTGGCCCGGGTTCAGATGACCAACACGGTAATGAAAATCTCCATCTCCCATTAAATAATCTCAGGCCAGCCATAGTTCATTGAAGAAATGTCTTCTCTGAGTTGAGATGGATGGCTTCTTCTGTAATGAGAACAGAGTGAGAAGGAAGGCAGCGTGAAGAAGACTTGTTTCCATTTCACCCTTATGCAGGCGGGATGATACTATGGAGAGAGGGGGAGTTTTGTTAAGTATCTGGTACCTTTGTTTCATATAACAAAGGAAAAACAAATGGTAACACATTCATAATTCTAGCACCAGCCTTGACATAATAGGACAAAATGGTGCCTCAGGATTCCTGTGTACCAAACAGATGGGCCATCCATTATTTTTCTTCAGGTCAGGGGTCATCCTAAAATGAGAGTCAGCAATCATTTTGCAGGGTACAACAAAACCATTTTTTTGCCTGCTTCTTAATCCCAGAAAGCACTACTGTCCTCTACTTTTGTCCACATACATTATCATTTTTGTCTATTATCTGTGTCCCTGGAGACCTAATAGTCTTTTCTTCAGTGTGGCTTGATCTGGAGCAGCTGTAAGCTTTGCTGCAGGCAGTGTCTGACAACCGCTTGCCTCTTGGTCAGTGTCAGTTCCCTGGGGGAGGGCAAGCATTCACTTCATTATTAGAAGCGTGGAAAAAATCCTATATTCATTTAGATCCAGAATAAATTCGTAATATTTGGAACAAAGGACCTATGTTCCAGTCCAGCTGGCAGTGCTTTTACCATTGCCATTCTTCAAGGCCAGCTCCTGCTTAACGCATGCATTAAGGTCATTTATTTAAAAATAATGGAATGTGCTGCAAAAGCCTTTTCCACTGTCAGTCTAAATTTCAACTTCCAGCATCTCTCATTGATCCTGGAGTACTAAGAGCTTGTATGAAACAGCACTTTTGTGCAAATAAAGATTGTTCAACTACAGTACTCAGGAGAGGAAAGCAACAGCAAAGAACAAGCCCAGTGTTTTGTGTTTTTTTCTTTTTCAAAAAAAAAGAGGCCCAAGTCTCATTCTGTCATATAACATTATGCTCTGCCTCACGTATAAGGTGAATGTGAATTTTGTCAATAAATTACATCCTCCATTACTGGTGTAAAAATGGATGTCAATAAAAGGCTTTATTGTTAGCTTATTACAGGGCATCCTAGCACTTTACATGATTACTCAAGGCAACAAGGTGCCTTTCAAACCCGTTCACATGCTTTTTGCTGCAGTTGCTGTGTGTTCTCTTCTATTCCAGGTATGGAAGAAATGAGCTCTGAACCAGATGGCTTCTCTTTGTTTCAAGCAGGAGCTAACTCTGAAAACGTGCAGTACTGCACAGATTTAGGCCCTGTTCGTGGTACTGGACATGATCATTTACTTCAACAGGACAAGGATCTCACTGGTAATAAAGCAGCTACAGTTTAAGTCAGATAGACTCCAAACTTTGTGGAATCCAAGGTGAGGGAGCACATGGAGGATCTTTCTTCAAAGACCACAGGAAAAGGCTAACAAAGATGAAAGTGAAATGTACTTCAAGGGTAAAATCAAAGGTCTGTGCAGCATTTGATACAAACATCCAAGGATTCTGGCTGAGATTCATTTGAAGAATGGTACCATCTAAAACCTAAGAATGAATTCTGAACATGTCCAAAGAGTGAGTGATTCATTTTTACTTCCTTATTTTAGATGACTGAATTATCCTTATCCTTATCCCTATCTTTACCCTTATCCTTATCCTTTCATCCTTATCCTTAGCCCAACCTTATCATAACTTAAGTTGGAATAAAATCTTTGATTTTTTTTTTTTTTTTAATGCCTAACATTAAGCTGAGTTCTGAATTAACTGGCTTTTTAGAGAGACATTGTGAAATAAATGAATTCTGCTGTAGGAAAGTTTTTTGGTTTTTTTTATGCTACTATTTTTAAATAGAAACATTTTGTTAACAGAAGCACTAATTAGGAAAAACATACCCAATAAAAATATTTGATAATATCTTTAAAATTTGTATCTGTAGGTGGGGCTGCAGGTACTACGGATTTACTGTAAAAAGAATATTTTTCCCATACTTTAAGATATAGTCATAAATAGTCATCAACAGTATATGAAGTTAGATTGCAAAATAATTTTGTTATCAGCATTTAAGTATTCTCAATCACGTAGATCCTTACTCTTTTCTAATTATTTTATTATAAGTTGAGAGGAGCTGAGGTCTGAGAAGAGGATGAGACTTTGAAGAGCACAAGAAAGCATCTTGAAAAGGCTTTTATGGTGCCAGCAGGATCTTCCCTGTTCCTAGCCATTTTCCACACTACACTTTGCCCTTGAGTAGAAATGTTTGCTTAGATTTGGAGTAATGGAATAAGCCATGCTTCTTGTGCACTAAAAAGACAAAAAGGAAAATATTACTTTGTCTGTCATACCATGGGTCAAAACTCTTATAAAAAGTTAGTAAAGGTAACTAAGCCTTTTCATTATATCTGACACTATTTAGTTCTAATGACAACAATAAAAATGTTCATAGGGTTTTACAGGAATTGTTCTAAAATGATTACTCACTGAGAACTTTCTCTAAAATTACAATGGCCAAAAAAGGAAACGTATTTTGTTATTTCCTTTCCTTCCTCCTTCCTCTCATATTTCCTTGTCAAATAGTGTGAGCGTGGGCTTATCCCAACTGAGAAACGAGAAATGTATTCTCTCTAGAGAGGACATAATTTTGAATTTACAATCAATAAACATTACTGAGCAATTATCAGGTCATAATCAAATTTCCTAAGAAAAATTTCAGATGTGCCCCACATTTTGGATATTTGCAAGGAAATAAATCTTTACTGATCTTCAGAAAAATATATAACCTCTGAGTGTTTGCACAGCATTTACAGACATGACCAGGCAGCTGAGATACATTTATTTAGTGTCATTTCTAAAAGTGTTTTGCATGATTAAGTCCCCATTCTGTTCCTGACTACCATTTCAGTCAGTCTCAGTACTTAACTTTTTGATTCTACTTGGAGGTTTCCCAAACTGGATTTCTGTTGCTCAGCAGTTTTTGACTTTTTGTTGTTGGTTGTTCATGATGAAATATTCTGAAGATTTTATAAGATCTAGTATAGCTAGTCTGGCCAAAAGTCCTGTATAACAAAGGACAACAGCATATGAATCAATTATTCCGTATCTTTCTTTCTCAAAGGAAGTTCCTAACCATCTTAAAGACATTTCTGGGGTACATACTTAAATCTACAAGGTGAGGATTAGTATTTAAGAGGAATTGAAAGCAGACTTGCAATTTCTTCATCATTTACAGCTGCTTTCCTTCAATGCACATACTTCACTCTAATTACTGTTAATAGAGGCTGGTTGTGCGGTTTGAGGAAGTCTGAATTAGTTGCTTTTCATTCAGCAGAGATGAAGATGTGTGTGACTAAATAAAACCCTGCCATTCTGAATGCCCAGCATACAACACTAATTGGACAGCCATCTTGACAATATGGCAAGGGCATGGAGGGGGTAATTTTGTCTTTCTTTTGTACATGAAGGTCAAGAACACTTGCAGCTGCTTAGCTCTGCAAAACACTAGCATGGTTTCCTTCCCTATTCCTGCTTCTGTCCTTCTTTTTCCCTTCATCCTGTATTTTCAACAGTAAGACAAAGAGAAAAAAAAAAAAAGACAGGAGAGGAAATTTGGAAAGGAACTCTTTCAATGGATTTAACTAGAATACATTATGACCCTGGGGGAAATAAAGCTCAGGAAACACAGTTGCAACTCTGAGGGTACCTGGTCTTATATTGTGGGTGCTTGTTTCTGCTTGCTCAGTTTCGGATTTTATCCAGTTACTGAGATACAAAAGGAACCTGCACCATCAGAGCCTTAGTGGCTGTTGAGGTGGGCTGCTGTGGCAAATGGGAGAGGCTGAGACCCACCTGGAGATTGTTCTTGTGGCTCAGACCTAACAGACAGTAAGTTACTATACCACTGTAAATCAATCATATGTCTAAATCCTATTTTAATGAAATATTTAAATCTTGCCTGGACATTTGTTTCAACATCAGCTTTTCCTTTTTTTTCTCTTTCTTTTTTTTTTTTTTAATTAATTTTAGTATGAAAGGTTGGTGTATCAATTTAGGCTATGTCTACAAAACCTCATGATAAGCAGAACAAAGGGTGCTTATACAAATCTTAGCTCTGGTTTAACTGAATTGATGTGCGGTCTTGCCTGAAATTAAATCAGTCAGTTTGCTGAAAGAGATAAAATCTATGACAATATGTCTGTACTTCCCTTGCAAACACAGCAACACTCTGCTAGTGTGACACTATAAAGAATACTGCATTTCCTTATTTTCTAGCTTAACATCACATTTTCAGTATTACCTAGGAGCTCTCCAGAACAATGGACATATAATGGACATTTACCTGTTTTTCTGCTGCAGTTGTTTTCCCATACAGACTTGTTTATTCCTTGTCTTTTCCCTCAGCCTCTTTCTCTCTAATTTTTTATGGAAGAAAATAAGCTTTTCTATCAGTAGTCCTACTTGTCTTTGATAAAAGATTACCTATTGTTAATGTCTTGACTGAGTTCTTAATGAAAAAATTCTAATAAACCAGACAAAACTATTATTACCCAGAAGGATAATAATGTTTTGGCTGGCTCCTCTGTAAACTGATAACTTCCCATAATATGAAATACTCCACAAATCTGTATCCCTTTTCCTCAGATGCCCTTAATTAGAAATAAATAACCAATATTATAGGAAAAATAAAGCATTCTGAGCATTTTGAAGAATGTAGTCATTATATTTAACTATCTCATTTCTTCACTCTTCGTAGTTTTTGTATCATATAATGGCCTAAATAGTGGCCTCGAAACAAAGACATCCTTTCTTCAATCAGATTCCCTTCATCTCCATACAAAGCATCCTAAAGAGCCTTTGTCTCACTCTTAGCTGTCCTGAAGGTCATATACCTCACCCAGCCCCTACTAGGCACAATGCACTGGCAGGTCTGGTGCTTGTAGAATTTCCTCAGTCCTGACTGGAAGTACCATCTTAAACTGACCAAGTAAACGTAGGTTTGTGCACACTGTGAAGTCAAGAAGAGCCAAGGCACAGGCTCAAGCTATGGCCATGAAAACCTGTACTGTTTCATATCACCCCCTCTGACTCTTATGTCTCTGGCCCATGAGAGCTGCAGTCTCCATACAGCACTCAAATGCAGAAAATGACTTTTGATCATATTCAGTTTAATACAGACCTTATCTGGGGACAAGAATGAATACACTGAACAGACTGTTCTTTGGTCAACTATGTAATTCACAAGGCTAAAGAATTATTTAGCCTTTCTTCTTTCCAACCACTTTCTAGCACCTTGAAGTCACTTTTGCCTTACAGTCCTGTAGCATACACAGAGATATTACCACCATCTGCATTTATTGTGCTGTCTTTACCACCTCGGTGGAGCCCAGCTGCTGTTCTTACCAGCTCCTGACCATCATCTTTTTTTTCTTTTTCTTTTTTTTTCCAGAAAGATTAAAAACATTATATTTTGCTGGGGACTGCGTTATCAAAACAATTGTTCAATTGATAAGAATTTTTTTTCCAAACATCATTGTATTGTTGGTTTCATTTGTATGCATACCATTACTGAGTTCAAATACTCATATAAAAAAACTATCAGAAAATGAAAATATGGATCTTTGTGCTGCACAGTGAAATGATACAAGAATATAATAACCAATGTTGTCCCCATTATGCTACTAATGCAGGGGGAAATAAAGCCCATTATGTACTTTGTTATGATCAGGTAAGTGGTTCTTTTTGCCTAAATAAACCTGAAATCTTATTGCCCTTATTTCATTTTCAGTTAGAATGAAAAAGCGCCTGATTTCGCCTATGGTACCCAAGAAAGAAATGAATGTACAACTTTTTTGCAATTTTGACATCCATGTTGCCTACTTGGAAATAGCACCTGCTTCAAGAAGTACTGTTGAAGAAAAGGACGAATGTATGTGGTCAGATGTCATTATTTTGTTACTATTTTTGTAGAACCAGACAAAAGACTCTTGGTAGAAAGACTTCATGGAAAAAAGAGTGTACTTTGGAGAAGGTATTACGTACTACCTTAGTCAACCCTGATTACTCTTAGTGAAACGAATCACAGAATCACAGAATTGTAGAGGTTGGAAGGGACTTCTAGAGATCATCGAGTCCAACCCCCCTACAAAGCATGCCCCCAGCAGCAGGCTGCATACAGAAGCATCCATGCAGGTCTTGAATATCTCCAGAGAAGGAGAATCCACAACCTCCCTGGGCAGCCTGCTCCAGTGCTCAGTCATCCTTACTGTGAAGAAGTTCCTTTGCATGTTGGTGCAGAACTTCCCATGCTCCAGTTTATGGCCGTTTCCCCTTGTCCTGTCCCCACAGACCACTGAGAAGAGGTTGACCATGTCTCTTTGACTCTCACACTTAAGATATTTATAAACATTAACAAGATCCCCTCTGAGTCTTCTTTTCTCAAAGGCTGTACAGACCCAGTTCACTCAGCCTTTCTTCACAGGAGAGATGCTCCAGGCCCTTTATCATCTTCGTGGCCCACCACTGGGCTCTCTTTAAGAGATCCCAGTCTTTTTTGTACGGGGACTCAGAACTGGACGCAGTACTCCAGGTGAGGCCTGACCAGGGCAGAGTACAGGGGGAGGATCACCTCGCTTGACCTGCTGGCCACACTCCTTTTAATGCACCCCAGGATCCCATTAGCCATCTTGGCCACCAGGGCACACTGCTGGCTCATGGCCAACCTGCTGTCCACAGGACGCCCAGATCCTTCTCCGCAGATCTCCCCTCCAGCAGGTCATGTCCCAACCTGTACTGATGCTTGTGGTTATTTCTTCCCAGGTGCAAGACTTCACACTTTCTCTAGTCAAACCTCATCTGGCTTATTGCTGCCCAGCTCTCCAGTCTGTCCAGGTCTTGCTGAATGGCAGCACAGCCTCCCAGTTGGTCAGCAGCCCCCAAGAAGCAGCTCAGCCACTTGTTCTCTCTCTCTGCTACGGTACTGTGGAAAGAATTAGAAATGTAAAAATATGAGAATTCATGGATTAAGATAAAGGCAGTTTACTAGGTAAAGCAAAAGCCATTTGCACAAGCAAAACAAAACAGGGAATTGCTTTGCTACTTCCTATTGACAGGCAGATGTTCAACCACTTCCAGGGAAGCAGGGCCCATCACATGTAATGGTTTATTGGGAAGATAAATGATATCACTCCATGTGTCCTCTCAGCTTTTCTTGTGCCACATGATGTCCTGTGGTATGGGATATTCCTTTAGTAAGGTAAGTCCTATGTCCAGGCTTTTCCCCTCCCAGCTACTTGTGCACAACCAACCCGCTCACTAACAGTCAACATGAGGAGCAGAAGAGGCCTTGACTTAGTAAAAGTACTGCTCTGCAACCACTAAAATATCTGTGTGTTATTGCTACTATTTTCCACATAGGTCCAAAGCATGGACCAAGCATCATACAAGCTTCTGTGAAGAAAATAAACTCCATCCCAAGCAAAATCAGGACAATCATGGATTTAATCATGTCCAGAGCGAGCACTTATTTTCCAATACTATCAAATCAATTTCAGCATGAATTATTTGACTAAATCGATTTTGGGAGAGAAAAATATTCCACATTCCCAGGTCCAGATGACTCTAATTGCAAAGGTCTAGCCCCACCTCAGATTACATGGCAGACCCTTCCACTGTGCCATACTCTGTTTTTCATGCAAAATAAAATCACGGTTTGTAAAATAATAGAAGTGCAAGCTCCATCCAGGACCTTGTTCTGTTCAGTTTAAAGAGGCCAGAATCACCATGGAGACCCATCCACTAGACCAGATGCAACCTTTATTGAGTCAATTCATCCACTTAGAATCCCCCTGTCACTGCATGATTCTAAATTCTTTTCTGTTCCAGCATACTTTAAAGTAGAAAAGGTATATATTTTTATATGTACCTTCATGTTTTTCAAGTCATTTATGCAAAAAAGGACTTGCAAGTATTCAGTAGCATACCAAAAAGAAAAAAAAAAAAAAAAAGAAGGTTCTTGAGTCAAGCTTAAGAGAGATCCTGTCAGAAGAAGACAGGTCTTACCTATCTTCTGGTTCCATGCTCTGGCTTTTACCATAACTGATCTCAGAAAACAAAATTTTTGCCTCCACTACTACCATCAAACACCAATCCCTGGACTAGTAGAGGCTAATCCACCTGCTCCATGTTCCTTCTCACCAGCTAGATGTACAAAGTACCACTGGGAAAACGATGATTTCATGCTAGAAAAACCAGCAAACCAGAATTAAAGCAAGGCACAGCTGCTGCATTGATAAACCCCAGCCTGAACTCCAGGCTGAGGCCTCAGCCACAGGCTGCAGAGCAAAGCTGAAGCAACAAAAGTGAATTGCTCAAGGGAGAGCAAAAGTTTGAACATGAGGCAAATGAAGCATGAAAAACAAAGCAGTGAACCAAGCAATTATTCACCACTACAAGAAAATCCATTAAAGAAAAACAAAGCCATTTACAATAGTGCAGCTCAGGGAGGTAGAGATGAAAGCATGGAAAACAATCCCCCCTGAAAAACTATCTTGAAATTCTCGGACTGAGGAAGAAAAGTAGAAGGGGAGTAGAGGGGAAGAAAAAGGATGAGGGAAGGAGAAAATATGAAAATGCAAATTAGCAAGCTTTGTTAATGGCTTGATTCCAAAACATGCAAGAAAAGAACACTAAGAAAGGTCTATTGCTTTTCTGGGCATGGTGCCACCTCATCACATGTGAGGAGAGAATCCCAGATGACTGAGATGGGTTACTAACAGATCATAGAAATAGTAAAATAACTGTTGAAAAACAAAAAAAAAAAAAGGGGGGGGGGGGGGGGTGAGAGGGGTGGGGGACAGACCACACGTTCCTCTAATCAACTTCAGGATATTGTCTGTTCATTATTATGTAGTTCTGCAACTGGATTCACTGCCAACAGCTATAACTGAGGTGTGCATTTGCTGTGGTACTCCTTTGTTACTCAGTAAAATAAAAATAAAAATAAAAATAAAAATAAAAATAAAAATAAAAATAAAAATAATAAAAAAAGTATTTTGCAAGATGATTGTCATGTAGGCTCAGGGAATAGCTGAAGTCACTATCTCGGGAGATGTTCAAGAAACATACAGATCTGGCACATGGTTTAGTTGGAATGGTGGTGATGGGTTGATGGACTAGATGATCTTTGAGGTCTTTTCCAAACCTTTAGTAATTTTATGATTCTATTAAACAGCATTGATTTCTATTCAGGACAACCTGTAATTCACAGAAAGTGAAAGCAAAATATATATTTGGAGCCAGCTATTGTTTGAGAAATTATTTAAATTTTTATTTGAACATCGGATTTCACCATCTACTGACCAGCAGAGGAACATATTAAACATTTTAAATTTGGTTAAAGGAGCTTTGGGCCATCATCCTTTGTGGTGTTAATTTAAATATTTCAGAGAATCATAAAGATATGGAAAAAAAAATGATTATGGTTGTCAGGAACACAGAGTTTTGGAGCTGCTGTTGATATCACTCTTCTCCCAGACTGAAGAAAAAGGGAAACAGCCTGCACTGTCAGACTAGCTTCAACTTCTTCAGCTTCTTCAGCCAAGATTGAGCGAAGTTGTTGGGTTTAACCTACTGCTTGCACTCTTTCAGTAGGGATAGTTTGTGCGTTTGTTGGAATTTTCTTTAAAACTCAGCTGTTAGTATACATACATCTTGCTTTTTTTTTTTTTTTTAATGTTTTTTTTTAATTTTGTAGGGAGAAAATTCACCTTACTGTATTTCCCAAACTGCTTGAGGATACAGGTCATGAAGGATCATAGAAAGCCACTTTATGGTTTGCATTCTCTCCCTTCTATAAAAACAGTGCAGACACTGATAGTTATGCCTGGCCTTCATAAATCAGGTTTTAGCTATGTCCTACAGTTAACAGTAATGGACAGCATTTAGCCCACTGGGTGAACATGAATGATTACACACAGTTAATGTTTCAATCATTCTTACACTTGTAAGACCTCAGAGTTTCTTACCTGGAGACACTGCCCAACACCAACCATAAATATATGTATTTACACTGGTATAACATCCACTCTAACACACTCAGATGCAAAAAAAAAAAATCGTGTATATGTATAATATCCGCCATTAAATATTGTTTGATTTTCCAACTATGTAAAGATGGAAGTAAATGTACTCGTTATTTATAAGAAAGAAGTCAGTTCACATGGGTGAAGTCCAATGTATTTGTTTTGATATTGATTGTTGTTAAGACATAACCCCATAGAGTACTTAGGAACTATATTCAATATTTCTTTCAACAGTATTTCATCACTTGAATTTTATTGAATTTGCTCAATGATATTACATTCACTCATATGTCCTGAGAGATGCTGCACTAGGAATATCATCTTAGTTTCTAAAGCTAATAGGAGTTGCACATTATCAACCACAAAATGAAGTAGCCCATGAGACTAGCTGTGTCCATCAGAAGTACCATTTGATTTGAATACAGCATATGTTATTTGTTTTTCAGAAGTTATGATGTTAGAAAATACACTATATATTAATGAATTACAGAATTCCACGAACAAAATGACTGGTCCCACAAAAACAACATGTGCTGGAACAGTAGCTCCACAACCTGCAGCAGGAATCCAAATTGTGAGCAATTCAGTGATGATATAACAAAGTTTGCTCTGCCCTTCTCTGACAAGGCCAGGTAAAAGGCAGCTAGCTCAGCATGATGCTCAGGAGTCTGACTTCACTTGGCTGCACAGGTATTGCCTCCCGTGTGAGAAGAAAGCACTACAATTGGCTTAGCTTTCAGTTAAATCTTTGCTTGATCTTTAAAGGATTCTAGGGGACTTGTATATCCTTATTATTACCTCCTAAATCCTGAGATGGGCACAGCAATACCCATGCTGATGTCTGCAGCATTGCATCAGCATCTTCAGCAAATGAAGCATAAAGGAGAATGCTGTTGGAAGGACACCAAGGTACTCTGTGGGTCAACAAAGCACAAGAAGAACTGAGATTGGATGGGCTGCAAAAGTGTGCCAGAGGTCAAAGCAGCAGTTTAGAGTGGCTGGGAATTTGCTTTTCTTCCACACAGTTTTTTCTCTTTTTCTCTCCCATTTCTTGAAAATAATTGGTTGCCTTAGACTCAAGGCTCTCTTATATTTAGGTCAGTACAAGCAGCACAGAGGATTTCAGCTGAACACTCCAGAAAGAGAAATGATGATGTGATCCTGCACTCAGCTGATACTGTCCTGGCAACGAGACTTTCAAGACATCCTTTTTTCACTTCTTTCTTGAGAAGAAAACTGTTTCCTCCTTTCTTTCTCCTCCCAAGCAACAATGCTCCTTTCTTACCCTATTATGCACTGACAACAAAGTTAAGGGGAGAAACACATCTAACCAATGAACACACTCTCAATTGGCATTTGGAGCTTGTTTGTATGTGTTTTAGGATTATATCATTTTTCTTAAATTATAAAGCCTTGAAAGGAACTTTGCTGTCTCTTTCAGATAGGTTCTTTCTTCCACAGTCTCTCCAGGAGACTTCAAGAAATGTCCACTTCTGTGCTCCCCAGAGCAATACTTTTTATGTGGCTTCTTTTTGAATGCAGTATACTACGTAAATTCTCAACATCTAAAATACACTCCTATATCAAAATTATCAGTTCACATAACCAAAGTGGCTGAAAATGACCCCTTCTTTTTCTTTTTCTTTTTTTTTTTTCTTTTTTAAATAGTGGTTCACATAAACTGTTTATCTGCAAGGGTTATCATATTTCAGGACAAAATCAATTAACCCAGGCAAGGTGTGCCAAGGTGTGGCAAAAGATACTGATCCACAACAGCCACTCATACCTAAAACCAGTTGCTTCACAGTGAGTAACAGCCAGAAATTTCATAAGCCAAGTTAGTTCTTCACTGAAGGGCAAATCCGAAGTAGTAAAGTAGGAACTGAAGTGGTGAAGTAGGAGCTAAAAATGGCCAGGACATACCTTAACGGACTAAAAATCAGCTTCTTCAATTATAAAAGAAAAATAATCCGTAAAGAATGAGTTCACTAGCTGTAGCATAAATATTGATGTGTCATTCCTGACATCAGCAAATACCAGTAAATTCATGGAAGATGATGAAAAAAAAATGTCTGATGCTTCACCTCCTGGACCCATAGGCTAGCATGTAAGTGTGAATTTCCTTCAGACATCTCTTTGAGAAATACTCAGCTGGGGGAAGAAGAACATGGGCTGTTCTCTGCTCTCTCTTAAACAAAGCATGTGTGGGTTTGGCTTTTTTAACTTGGTTTCATTTGTGCTTTACTTGACAGTGTTTGTTGTGCCTGGAGAGGCATTTAATATTTTATAAACAGCCTGATTTAAAAAAGAAAAAGAAAATCCTAGTTTCATCCCTATTTTAGGGACTGATTGGCTTCAGGGACTATTCTTTGGATCAAGAAATAAGCCAGCCAGACCTGTTTATAGCAGATGCCATGGTCAGTCTCCCTGAACTTGTCTTTCCTACAAGACCAGAGAGCCAAAAGTTATCTGCACTTGGATTTGTCATTTGAAACAAAGCCAAAACTGAGGCAGTAAAATCTAATTCTTCAGACATGACCTTAATCCATTCCTACAGTTAAAATAGTTCAAAATTAAACTCTTTCATTTAGAAAACTTTTACTCCAAATTCATTTTTGTTCTTCTCTGGAATACAATGCCCTGAAATAGTTCAGCCTAGCTAGTCAAAAAACGCAGCCAAATCTTTAATCTCTGCTGCTGTGTTTCTTATGAAAACAAACAGCTGCCACCAACTACTACTGAAAACTTGAATATTTTCTCAAGACTGGATTTTTGTAAATATTTCAATATTCAGCAAGACATCACTCCAGTGTCATTCTAATATTTGAGTTGTCCTTCAGGAGCTGCAGTGTGTCTTCAGTTAATGCTTGTATTGATTTGTCTGTGAATGAACTGATTTGCAAAGGATTACTTAGCAGTCAACTTGAAGCACTGCAAACCTCTAGACCCACACATCTTTGAATCTAGACTGTTCTCTGAGTTCTATCCTAAATATCCTGAAAGCTTCTATTTCTATGCTGAACATGCCTATTCTAAACAAAAATTCCATTTATATTCTGTTTGGAAGACCCTCAGAACTACCAGAGCACTAAACATGGAGTCTTGAAACAGAACTGGCAAGAAAAGAATCTCATTTCTGTTCTTCATTGGGATTAGCTGAATTCACCAAAATAGATCTGCATTATTTTGTCCAGTCTCTTGACAGATATTGAAGGCAGATGAGAGAGGAGGCTTGATTGTTTTCTTCCAGATTTCTGGCTACCTGCAGCTGTCCAAGCTCAGAGCCTAGATCTTGGGTGCTTGTAACACCAAGGGCTAGGGCCTCATTGACAATATAAGGGTATATGGGACTCTGCATATGTAGCTATTTGGTACTCTACTCGCACCTCAATTATTGTGTTCAATTTTGGGGCCCTCGCTACAAGAAAGACACCGAGGCCCTGGAGTGTGTCCAGAGAAGGGCAGTGAAGCTGGTGAAGGTCCTGGAGCACAAGTCTTATGTAGAGTGGTTGGGAGAAATGGGATTATTTAGTCTGGAGAAGAGGACGCTCGGGAGAGATGTTATTGCTCTTTACTACTTCCTGAAAGTAGACTGTAGCAAGGTATGGATCAATACCTTCTCCCAGGTAACAGCATTAGGATGAGAGGTAGTGGCCTCAAGTTGCTCTAGGGGAGGTTCAGGTTGGATATTAGGAAAAATTTCTTCTCTGAAAGAGTGGTGAGGCATTGGAACAGGCTGCCCAGGGAGCTGGAAGAGTCTCCATCCCTGGAGGTGTTCAATGGACTGATGATCGGATTGGATGATCTTAGTTGTCTCTTCCAATCTTTATGATTCTATGATTCTATGATTCTAATTTCAGACCTAAGAGTCCTTTTGGCCAGTACACAATCCTAGATGGGAGGCCACCCACCTACTTCTGGCTAGACAGGAGAATGAGAGGTAGGCAAGGGTGCCTGTTGTCCATCTGTAATGCTGCTGTTGGGATACTGAAATGACAGGCATCATGCTGACTGTGGGAAGCACTGTCTGGGTTGCCTGGTTCTACTTCTTTTGTACAGATGAGCTGGTTGAGATCACAGGGAATGTTTTATTTTGGAAATCAGTTTCCTGTCATTCCCTAGGAAATATATTGGGATTTCTAGCCTGAGAACAGTTTTAAATTTTCAGCTTTCATTCTACTTCCAGACAGTAAGTCACCTTCATATTTGAAGTTCACCCTTCAGCTCTACTTGATGTCATAACACCACTAGTACGTATTATCTCATACTAATGAGCTCTCCAAAAAATTTAGCATTGTTACTTACTTGCCTACTTACTGCAGAAAGAATAAAGGATTGAAGATGCTGTGCTATTAACTCAGAGCCCTCTACTCCCTTAGATTTCTACTTTATCTCTATTCACTACATATGCTCTTTACACACTGTGGTGTCAAGAACACATTATCACTTTTTTACTGATCTCCGTTTCTCAGGTGCCTATCGCTATGTGTGTTGTAGAATCAGCAGCTGTATATACATGCGTCCAGGCTTTTGAAGGATAAGCTGTGGTATATTCTGTAAGTGAAATCAGATAAATGGCCAAATCCCTTGTATTTTGTATCAAACAAAGTATTTTGTTTCAGAAAAGGGCTACGATGCCATTTAGAGCAAAAGTATTACTTCATTAGCAGTTTCACAGCATGCTCCCCAGCTCCAAATTTTCTGGGCATGGGATGACAATTTATTTGTTCACTCCAAGGGAAATACTCATTTTGTATCATGACTGCTACACATAATACCATGCTACTACACAATACTGCTACAGCCTGCAGCTATCCAGCTGTTGGGGAAAGGAGCCATCCTGGCAGGGCCACCTGTCTGCTGCCTGCCATCCTGAAGCCTTGTGCTGGTGTCAGGCTCTTGCTCAAGACTCACCCTGACTTACAGATCCTTGGTCAGTTCTGAAGACAAGCAGCCAAATGGCAGTGTTTGTCCTCTGGCAGCTAAAGCTAGACAGTGCCCTCTGTAGAAGTGCAACCAGTATTCATTGTCCCCACTGGTACTGAAAAGCATTAGAATTCCGAGGAAGAATTAGGGCCCCCAGACTCCTAACCAAAGTGGAAAGCAAAAGACAAACTACCGATAAAATCAGCAGATGGTCAAAGGGAGATAATAACGAGCAGTGTCACAAGTAATGGTTGCAGCTCAGCAGCCGCCACAACATTATTGAGTGTTTGTCATGGAGGGCTTGGTGTGACAGCGAGCCCTCCCCAGAAGGAGCCATCAGCTCCCTGCAGGTCAGATGGTGCCTCCTATGGCACCTGTCCTACCTGTACTACATAGCATATCTTTCTTCCCTCTCTCTTGACCTCTGTGACTACCTATAGATCAGAGGCTGCTGTTCCACGATTTCTGTAACCTCTGGCAGCATTCAAAAATGTGAGCCTAGAAACTCTCCTCTGTTAAGCACGGAAGTCAAAGGTGTGAGGATTTTGGGATATGAATGCAGTGCTAATTTCAGCCACATAAAAGAATATAAGAGGAAATCAATAAGTGTAAACAGAGAAAAGAAAAGCTGAAGATAAAAAACAATTCCTCAATTTCTATGTGGATATGACAATCCATAGAGCAGGACTTGAATACAAAGCCTGAAAGAATTACTAGCTGGAGTTCTGTCAAAATTGTTCCCATAGGCTTTTCCTGGGTCTTTCTCTCTACAGCTCTTAAACTGGTATTGACAAAGGGAGGTACAAAACACTTAAAGTGATATTTTGCTATCTGCAGTCTTCTTCTCAAGCTACACAAGAAAAGTGAACTTGTATATCTTAATAGGATTAACATTACAAGATTTCAAGTCATAGTTTCTTTCTTTAATTCAAACAATATGGGTCAGTTCCTAACAATACTCTAGATGGGATTATCAAAAGTCCTCAGTGGTGGCCTAATTCCTCACTTATTCCAGTCATTGCAAAGTTCTGTACTGAAAATTAGAAGTTAAGCAAACCTATTGTATCAGAGACCAATAAGAGTTGTGGTTTTAAAGGCAAGTCCTATCTCTGCTTCAATCACTTTTTATCACAGATCCATTGCTGGTACATTGACATGGGATTCAGAACTAAATCCTCCATCAAGAAGCAAAGGAGAGACCAACTTCTTATGTTGGTCTCATCCCAGTATCAACTTATTTCAACATCTGGAATCTTGGAAGGTCTTATGTCATGTCTGGTTTAGAAACCAGTAAGTAGGCAGGAACCATCTGTCACAGGAACATTGCCTTTTCTGTAGTTGCCATCAGAGTATCCCTACTAAATCAAGTCACTCACAAAATGTTCTTGTTTCAGAATTAGAGACAGCCAAAACTGCAATCCTGGAGCCACTGAATGAGACTGGAAATCCCAGAAGAGAAAGACAGGGACAGGTCAAATTGGATTGCTAGTGGAGGGCACTGCATTTTCATCCACCTGTAAGTAGTTGTTTAATTTTCCAAAGCAGTTGTTTATTTTTGTCTTGTTTTGTTTTGCTTGGTTGTTGTTTTTTGGTTGGTTGGTTGGTTTGTGTTTGTTTTATTTTTTTTTGCATAGAACTTCAGAGTAGTGCCAGAATTTGACACAAAAAAAGAATTTGACAAAAACAAAACAAAACAAAACAAAACAAACAAAAAAAACAAGTATCCCCTTGTTCTGACTATACCGATTTGTCAGTGGGCATGGATTCATACATGCTTGGGCATGCAGAAATCCTCACTTCTGCACACAAACACAGTACTATATATGAAAACTGCTGGTTTTGAGATTTAATTCCCTGCTTACCAAAAATGAAAGGCAAATATGGCCTGTTTGCAGAGACTCAGGCCAGAGGCATTAACAACATTAATTTGTGGTGAACTGTCAGCATACTTTTTAGAACAAGGGCCTACAACCAGAGTGCTAGCAAAAAGGAAGGAAAACCAGAGTCTGGCTGAGCACTACAACAATAAAACGTGCAAGGTGCAACGTGATTACCTGAAAACTATGTTTGGGTCATAACTTTTACAAAAACACCTGATAGATCCAAGTTGTAACCATTGGTCTGTTTTGTGTGTTCATGCTCTCTGAGTATGGAATTAATCTTCTAAACTTGAATTTCAAAGAGCATTAACATGGATTGGCTCCCCTGATCTTCTGATCCTTTCCTTCTCTGAGACATTCCTCCAGAGATCCATGATCTCCTTCTGTTTATGATAGGTAGACAGTTAATCATCTTATCACAAAGGCTGTAGAGAAAAAGCCATTTATAAATCACTAATATGTGTGGTTAATACTTTTCCAAGTACTTATTTCTCTGCATAAATATGACACATCAGCAATAAGACTGAAGGTAAACAAAAGAGGGAAATATTTCACCTTCTGTTTTTTTTTTATGCCACTGCTTTTTTTATGATGCTTTCTTTACCACCTAGCCTTCCAGGTCCATCCTTTCATCACAAAATTCTTTAAGCACTACTAGAAAAACATGTCTACTTTATCCTGTCTTCCTAGGTCAGTGAAACTTAGGAGTTCCTGTCATGGAATTATACAATCATAGAATCATAGAAAGACCTGAGTTGAAAGGGATCTCAAAGATCATCAAGTTTCAACCCCCCTCCTGTGGAGAGGGTCACCAACCACCAGCCCAGGCTGCCCAGAGCCACATCCAGCCTGGCTTTGAATGCCTCCAGGGATGGGGCATCCACAACCTCCTTGCGCAACCTGTTCCAGTGCATCACCACCCTCTGTGTGAACAGCTTTCTCCTAATATCTAACCTAAACCTCCCCTGTCTCAGTTTAAAACCATTCCTCCTTGTCTTATCACTCTCCACCCTCGTAAACAGCCATTCCCCCTCCTGTTTATATGCTGCCTTCAAGTACTGGAAGGCCACAGTGTGGTCCCTCTGGAGCCTTCTCTTCTCCAAGTCCAGTTCCCTCAACCTTTCCTCATAGGAGAGGTGCCCCACACCTTTGATCATCTTAGTGGCCTTCCTCTGAACCTGTTCCAAGAGTTCTGCATCCTTCCTGTACTGGGGGTCCCAGGCCTGAAGCAGTACTGCAGATGGGGCCTCACAAGAGCTGAGTAGAGGGGGACAATCACCTCCGTCTCCCTGCTGGCCACCCCTTTTTTCATACAGCCCAGGATATAATTGGCCTTCTGGGCTGCATCACACACTGCTGGCTCATGTCCAGCTTCTCGTTTACCAGGAATCCCAAGTCCTTCTTTGCTGGGCTGCTCTCAAGGAGTTCTTCCCCCAAGTCTGTACCCACAGTTTCCAACAAATTCATGTACCCACCCATTTCTGTCTTGTGTAAATGTGTTGGGTGACTGGGGGAGTCCACCACAGAATCCAGCAAAGCTCTACATACTGCTATGAAGGCCCCCTATTCAATGACTGAAGGGCCTTGGTTTTTCTGCTGTAAAGGATTTTATGACTTCACCTGCTCCTTGTCCCTATACACGTACTGTTTCTCACAGTATGGTGAGTCAACAATGCCCTCCCAGCCCAGATGAGATGAAGCAGAACAAGTGACCTTGGATGTGCTGGTATCAGCAGGAAGAATAATCACCAGCGTCATAGCTCAAGGGCATTCCAATCCTAGTATGTGACTCAAAGGCAGAAATTAGACAAGTTTAAATATATGTATTTCTTAAAATGCACTTAGAAGCTTTGTCCCCTTTTGTGTTGACTTCTCTTTATCCTTTCTTTTGGTTCTCACTTCTCCCTCATCCTTATGTTTTCACACTGGGCAGTCCTAATATAGCTGCACTGTATACTGCTCACACTCCAGATTGACTTTTCTCCACCTAGCAAAAGATGCTGTGATTTTATTCACACTTTCTGATCTTGGATGAATGCATCAGACATCTGTTCAAATATGTATTTTATGTGGACCCAGATCATGATGCTTTCCTCATTCTGTGCAGCCCTTGGTGGTGTTTGAAGAGTAAAACCTAATGCTAGAAGAGGATATAGATGTCTAACTCCATTTTTATGATCTAAAATCTGAAAAATACTCTCAGTTGCCTAGCACCTATATTTCTGCCAAAGACATTTCCAGCTGCTAGACTCTAGACATGGAGAACTAACTAATTTAGAGGGTAACAAACAGATCCAGCAAAAGGCCTGAGTACTGTGGTGTATAGTGTTGCAGTGACTAAAGAATCAGAGCTCATCTCAGGTGCAGAATTCACAGAGCTGAGTTACTTACATACCCAGAAACACTGAAAAAAATTGTGGGTGAGGCTTCCCTTATAATTCATCTAATTTACAGCCAAACCACTAAAGTCACAAAATTATAGCAATGCTTGTAGACCAAGATTAAGAGAAATACCCAGGTGCTTTAAGTAGACACCGGGTTACTCAAACACTGGACATTGTGAATCAAAGAACGGTCATTTTCAACTCCTTTCTTTTGCCTGCAACCATCTGACACTTCTCTCATAAGGAATTTGGGCCAATGCTCTTGAATATCTTCATCAATGACATCGACAGTGGGGTCAAATGCACCCTCAGCAAGTTTGCCGATGACACTAAGCTGTGAGGTGGAGTCAACACACCAGAGTGATGGGATACCATTCAGAGGGACCCAAAATGGCTTGAGCAGTGGCCCAGGTGAACCTCATGAAGTTCGACAAATCCAAGTGCAAGGACTTGCACCTGGGTCGAGACAACCTCATTACCAATATAAAATGGAGGATAAAAGGACTAAGAGCAGTCCTACTGAAAAAGACGTGGGGGTACTGGTGAATGGAAAGGTGAATGTGAACCAGCCACGTGCAGAAAGCCAACAGTATCCTGGGCTGCATCAAAAGAAGCATGACCAGCAGGTCGAGGGAGGTGGTCCTGTGCTGGTACTCCTCATCCGGAGTACTGCATCCAGTTATGGGGTCCTCAGAAGAATAGAGACATGGATCTGTTGGAGTGCATCCAGAGGAGGGCCAAACAAATGATCCACGTAATGGAACACCTCTCCTAGAAGGAGAGAGCTGAGGCTGTTCAGCCTTAAGAAGAGAAAGCTCTAAGGTGACCTGACAGCAGCCTTTCAGTATCTAAAGGAGAGTTGCAGGAAAGAAGGGACAGACTCTGGTACAGGATCTGTGGTGATAGAATAAGAGGAAATGGCTTCAAGCTCAGGAAGGGTAGATTTAAGTTAGATACGAGGAGAAAGAATGGTGAGGGTAGTGAGGCACTGGAACAGGTTACCTGGTGTTGTGGTTGATGCCCAAACCCTGGAGACTTTCAAGGTAGGGCTGGATAAGGTGTTGGGCAACCTGACCTAGCTGTGTATGTTCCTGCTCATTACAGGGCAATTGGACTAGATGGTCTTCAGAAGTCCTTCCAACTCTAAGGATTTTGTGATTCTAAATTATCAGATCACCAGAAAATCTAATAAGACATTCATGAATGTGACTGTCTTTCAGTTGAAGCTCTTCCACTCTGAACAGCATAAATAAATAGCCTTTGTGCTGGAACTGGAGCCAGTGGAAATATTCCACAGTCTGGAGTTTAGAACACTCAACTGGGAAGAAGTCCTAGAGGTACAGACCTGCTCCATTGAATTTTTCCTTGCAAATTTCCATGCAATATTTCCAGCAAAATAATGCACTGTTGCCAAGAAGAAAGGTGAGAACATCACTGTCTAGGTAGACTACAGCCTGGTAATTTGACTGAATATCTAGAGGAATAGGCATGGAAATTTTTTGAACTGATATTCATCTCCACAGCTAGAAAAGATTTGAGCATCAGACACAATAACCTCTTTAAGCTAAGCAAGTCTGCTTATCCACTGTTGGGAGAGCTGGCATTAACTGCTTTCATGCTTTGGATGTTTACTATGCAGCTACCAAATCAGTCAGTCAGGGTGCCAAAATCCGCCTCAGGCCTTTTCTCATCATCCTCCTCAGGCTTAACATCATGCAGAAACCTATTCCACTTAAATTCTGCCAGACTCCAAATGGAATTCCTTGAGGAATTTAATCATTTCCCAGAAAACTTTGTGTCATTTATAGCCTGTTGTATTTCATCAGCCGTTTGTTTACAAGCACTTGTAAATATAACATTAGCAATTGTAGAAATTTAATATATTGTCAATGGTTTACGGGCTGGTTTGGCCCCATTCCATGACTAGTGGGAAGGAGAGACACATGGACCTTCGCCCTTGGAAAAGGGGGAAAAGGGAAATAGTAAGGAGATGGACCTAAAGTCAAAACAGCAGAAACTATCTGAGGAGAAACAAACTACTTTACTAAATAAGGTACTGGAATGCAAGATAACAAAATATAATACAATATTATTGAAGTTGAAGAGAATAAATCAAATAAATTGAGAGAGAGCATCTGAAAAGCGAAGAACTTACTCCAAGTAAGCTGAGGTGATACGGCACCCACAACGGAGACCAGCCAGAAGGTGGAAAAAAGAACTGTCTTGTAATCTGCAAACAGTTTTTGTCTTTCCCTCTGAGTGGAAAATGGTAACAGAACAGCAAACAGTCTACTTGGAAACGTAGTACTTCTCTTCTGGGACAGGTACCCAGAACTATCCACGATCCACAGAACTGCAGCATTAACTCTTTAATGCACTACATGGTGTTATGATGTGGAATACTGATAACAAAAAATCATAAACCCATTACACGTATTGAGTTATTTTTTTTCATCTATAGAAACAGTCATAGAATCAATACTAAATCTTTACAGCTGGACACAGTAAATTTTAGGTAGATTTATAAATTAACTTACTAAGAAAAAACTCATATCTCTTAAGAAAGATTTATTGCTGCAATGGAAATTTCAAGAATTTCTACTCTTGAGATACAAAATTTTCAGTGGATCTACATCTTTAGATTAGATGATTGACTAGATGAAAGTGATTAAATCAGGATATGGAAGAATTTTCAATGACTGTTCAGATGATGTGACAAGTTGTCCCCATCTTAAGTTATTATTGCTCTTCAAATGTTCATCCTCTTCTTCTTTGGATTCCTGTAGCAGAATACATACCAAAATCACTTGTTGGAAAAAGAAAGAGAAACATAAAAATATCAAGTGTGTATAAGATGGAGGCGACAACAGAGTTGAGTGAAGCTAGCTTTTTAAGTGCTGTTTGTGGAGAGGTGTACAATTGTGGCTTAGGGAAAAGTGTCCCTATGTGTGAATCAGAGGAAGAGACTGAAAGAACAGCTATTTTCTGTCTGGGGTCGTTTATGGTTATCATTTCAATTAAAGGAAAAGTAATATGAGCAGCAGCACAATAAAATGTTGCTCTCGTTTTATAACTGAGGTTTGACAGGTCTTATTCCTGAGTGTCCTGAGTGAAGAGTTTGCTCAGTCAGCAGCTCAACTGCATAATCCTGGCAACAAGAATGAACACAAGCACAAGTGAAAGAAGATTAGTGTAGGTGTCATTTAGAGCTGTTGGAAGTCATTAGTCATCTTCAAAGAGTAAGAGTGGAGGTGATACCCTGCACATAACATGTCAACAAAAGGTGACAGAATGTCCTTTCTGACTCGACAAGGGCACTTGACACGTGCTTTTCCTTATCAGAACTGACCACTAAGTTGGAACAGGAACTTTGTGACTGAAAATAGTCATTAAACAAGGAGAAGTTTTAGTTTCCTACTGCAGTTACTACAATACAACTGATAGACTCTCCTGAGGGGGGCTTTAGCTAGCACCCACAGAGCCAACATCATAAGGCATGATATTTTCAAACCATGTTATTTGGAAGCAATATTTGGAAGCAATGATATGGTGGAAAAACGTAGTGAGTATTGGTAACATTTTTCTTGACAGAAGCTCTGTAACCCTTCCTGGAGATGGACACTATGGGTTTTGACAAAACACAAGAAATTATACAAGCACAGAGCAAGCAGGAGAACAGAGAGGGTAACTATTACATTATCTCACTGTATAGGGGACACAATATTTGTGAATGGGAAATTATTACGTATCATGAAGTGACTTGTATTTTCCCATGTTTTATACTTGTACTGAACACCCATCTACTGAACACAGCCTTAATTTCTGCTATTAGGTATTAGATGCTACCTTGTTATATAATTCTACTCTCCTACATGTGAAACTAACTCCCAATGACTTGAGTGCAAACAGATCTGAAATATTTCCTGTTTCAGAAAGTGCTGCACAATGTGTGTATTGAATATCTATAGCTTTTTAGAAATTCAAGGGCTATTGGACCAGACTGAACGGCCTCATTTCTGCCAACCTTGAAATGAAACTTTCCACTAGGTACTGTACTTTCCACCTGAATAATGTAGTTTCCTTTTCTGGTGTTTTGTTTGAAGTGTTTGTATACACTAAGAGTTTGGATTTCTAAAGGCAAAGTTTCATCCAAGTAAACACATGAACAGTTCTAAAGGATTTCAGGGGAATACATCTTGTACTAGGACTGAATTAGACATCCTTTCACTATCTCTTTGTAAGAAGCTGTCTCTTTGCTAAGTCTAGATGCTAATCATGCCCTCTTTCTTGAATCTTGAGGCTTATTGTTTTTTCCCCCTAAATTCTCACACACTCACTGTCTGCCATCTTTGCAAATGACCCTAAAATGCCTCTTCTGTCTCAAATACCGAGATTTTTATCAGTATTATAAAATATCAGTATTATTCCTGCTTGGATTTTTTTCTCTTAAAACTGGCATTTCAAAATTTTTTCTGGATATTAATTGATCCCAGCAATTGCATTTCTACTTTTTTTCCTGCAGTGGAGAATGCTCATTCATTTTTTGGAAAAAAAAACCTGAAGTCCAGTCTTGCCTTGTCTCTCATGTGATGTCCTGTAATGTACTGAGCCTTTTCTAAAGAAGACATGCTTTTAGACTACTTATGTTCCAGATGAGCTTGTTAATTTGGGAATTACCATCATTTCCCTTCTAGTTTTTCTTCATTTATCACAGGCCTTGGACCTCACCTTGCTGGTGTCTAGAGAGTTGCCTGGTGGGCTGTGCACCTTACAGACTGTGAGCCAGGGGATGGTTTGATAACTGCCTTGTGTTTCTATCTCATGGAGAGCTCAGACTCTCAGGGACAAGAGGTTAATTGGAACAGATGGTATTTCAGAAATTGTATGATGCCCAGAGATCACATCTTTCCTTTTCTAAGCCTTTTCTATGGTGTTGGACTGCATGATTTCTCTTGTTTTTCTCACACTGAGTTCCTTTTCATCTTTTGAATTACTACAAACAATGGCAATCTTTACAAATACTACAAGCCTTCTTTTTTATATGAGGCATTCTTCCCTCTAGGGATACAAGTGATCTGAGCTGAAGAAAGAAGTAATTAAGGTCATTTTTAAGAGCTCTGTTTCCCACTATACAGCCTTAGCAAAAGTTGTGTCTAATTTATACTTTTGCAGTGTGCTCATGCACTCTGCTGTTTTTGACCTCTTCCTTTGAAAGACACTTGTATAACTTCAAAGAGGTTTTGGATTTACTTTAAGTGTCCCCAAAAGGGATGATGTAAAAACTTTTTGACTTCAGACCACTCTGCCTCTCTCAGAGTGGGAAACATACAGAGACTTTCCATATCTCTGGAAATCTGCTCTTTGCTGTGTTGAAAGGATGCAGCAAAAGTACCTCTGAGACTACATACAGAATTATGTCCCAGTACTACTTCTGTAGTGGGAATGAGAAAAAATGTGAAGGGCTCCCCCTCCTCCCAGTGATTCATGTCCCAGAGCTCATTATTATGAACAGCAGATAAAGAGGTAAGAGATGGAAACTAAATCTGAAATCATAAACTCATTAACAGATATCTATGACCATCTCCCACATGGCCATGAATGTGGGCCATCAGGTATTTCTGAATAGCTGTTGAGGTCTGAAATGTACCACAGGGAGAACAAAAGTTTCTTCATTGAGTATACCTCCTCAGCAGCCTTGTGGTGTGGTCGAAGTAATACAAAGGGATAGGTGTAAGTAAAAGAATGGAGCTTAGAGATACTTGTGGTCTTTCTTAGGAAAAGACTTAGGAGTTGACCAAACCACCTGTTCTGTTCATAAAGGTTCGAATACTGCAGTTCATATTCTGTATGACAACTTCCTTGCTGGAAATCAGTCAAATCATCCTGTGATTGAGCTTGGGGTTTAAACGTTGCTGTGAAATCAAAGCCAAGATACATCCTGTGTAAAACAGGAAGAATTTCCTGTAATTTGTCACCAACTTCCCATCCACCACATAAGTGAATACACCATCTCACTACATCTCTTCCAGCTGTTCCATATCTCTATATCACATCAAGACTTATCTCCAAGCAGCTCTGAAAGCTAATTAGTGTGGAAGATTTTCTTAATCTACGGCTGGGAGTGATGGAAAACTGTGAAGGTTTAAGACAAATCTCTCAGCCCATCAGGACAGACATAACAAGTGAGTGTTTTTTGGCATTATTGCCCCAGTGTAAACTACTGCCTTAATGAAGTTAGTAGAACTATTCTGCTGACTTTAACGACTGTAAGAACTGGAACCTAATAGTCTATTCGTCTTGTGACCTGATTGTCACTTTTTCTTGGAAACCTTCTGGACTTGGGCAAACCCAGAAGTTTCTTGGAAATCCTGGAACTCTTTCCAAGGATCATTCATAAGTGTCACCTTAATCAGTTTGAAATCATATACCTAGAAACAGCACCTAGTCATAGGTAATAATATGGGTCCTTCTGTTAGGAGTTATAAGACAAAAAATTTAATTTAGATTAGAAAAAGATAAAGTTCATATAAAATCAGGGAAAGCAAGCAAGCAAGCAAACAAATAAAATGCCTTATAAAGTCAGAACTCCTGTATCACTAATAACTAAGATGTTAGGAAAAAGCTAAGCTTAATTTTGAAATATTGAAGTCTCACATTTTGAGGAAATGCACATGGTCAGAAAAATTACAAGCCAACTGTGCTCCTGTCTTGTTTTGGGCTGGGATAAAAGTAATTTTTTTTCTAATAGCTGGCATGGTGCTGTGTTTTGGATTCAGTTTGAGAATAATGTTGAAAATAATACACTGATGCCTTAGTTGTTGCTTAGCAGTGCTCACATTAAGTCATGAATTTTTCAGCTTCTCATAACTGTAGAACTGACTGTCAGAAGATCATTGAACTTTGAGGAGTCTTCCCTATGGGGTGTTCCAGCTCATGGTTAGATAAAGGTTCACAGCCCACTTCAGTCCTGGAGAGCTCAAAGGGTTCTCACTTGGAATTCCTATTTCTAGAATTGTGAGATTATTGACTTTTCATCAGTAATTTTCTATGATTCAAGTATTTTTCTCCTTTTTTGTGGGGGAGCTATGATTCAGATTGTGCAACCCCCCTTAACACATCATCACATCTTTGCCAATTAGCCATTTCACAGGAACTAAGGATACAGTCAGGATAGGACTGATCATCCCATGCCTGAAGGACACTGATAACTGGGGAATGATGCAGGGTCTGGCTCCACCATGCACACTCTGTAGACTGTATAGCAATGATGCCCTGACAGCTCTTCTCTGAATCATAAACTGGACATGTAGACAATAACAGAATGGTGCCATGCCTAGGAAGACCTTCTCCACCATTGGAACACAACTCTGTGTCTTGCGTTTGAAAATGAAAAGAAAACCTGGATCCCATTCATGGTTTCACATCAGAGGAATCCTATTTCACACTTCACTAAAGTTCCCAGTCAGCTTCACTATTACACAAAATAAAATAAATATAAAACAAAATAAATATAGAAATGAGACTCTCCCACACAGGAAATGATGAAAATCTAGAATCTTGTATCATTTAAAAGCAGAGTAGTAGTATGCATTTCTGTCAGAGAAGATCATTGCTGCAGCACAGCCAAGGAGATTTTACATTGTTTTAATATCCTAATAAATTTTTAATTTATTCACAAATATTTTATTAGAGAACTTACACTTTCAGAGGAACTGTTCCAAAGAGCTTTTGGAGATGGCTATCATCATTGAAATGAAAATAATCACAGACTGAAATAGAATAAAAAGGTATTTGGTCGCCTGCTACCCCTAGTAATACCAGTTATTAGGTTGGATTCCCTTGGGACTTAATCTAGTTAGTGAGACTATGCTATTGATATGGGATCTATATATACAGCCAAGACTTTAGAGAAGATAACACCATGTCTTTTTGTGAAGAACTATAGTTTTAAGTATGCTTTCTATGTTTCATGAAATCATAGAATCACAGAATGGTTTGGGTTGGATGGTATATTTAAAGATCATTTAGTTTCAAGTGCCCTGCCATGGAGGTTGAACACCTTCCACAAGACCAGATTCCTGAAAGTTTAGCTGGGTCCTACCACCAGGCAGCACCATGATGAGAAACAGTTGGAGCCTCTTCTAACGATGTCAACAGACACAAACCAGGTTTATAGAATAAGGTTCCTTAATATCTTGCTATCTTTTAGTATCTCTCAGCATTGTTCTTTTTTCTTGTCACTTCCCTCTCCTTGCACTGAAAGTTCTGATGTGAACAAAGTAAATTGGGATAACAATCCAAAGTTCCCCTTGTAGGAATTCTTCAAGGGTTCTTAATATTGTGCAATATTCCTTATGTCTTTTTTTTCCAAAAATCTGTGTACACTCGTTGCAAAGTAATCTGTGGCATCAGTATAGAAAAAAAGAGAAAAATGAAATTGAAAAAAAAAAAAAAGCTTGAGGAAAATTCTCAGATATAGAAGAGTATTTGTGCATAATTCAGCATACATTCTACTTCTTTGCTTGTTTTCTTTCTGTAGAGATAAACTATGAGGATCCAGTGCTGCCAATGGCAAGAAGAAGCTTTGATCCAAGAATAAAAGGCTGATGAATCCCTACCAAAACTGTTAATGTTCAAGTTCTGTTGATATTTTGCTTCTACGAAGAAAAGAAACTGTCCACAAACTGTAAAGTCAGTGATGTTTTAGAAACGTGATAGAAAGAAAAGCAAAAATTGAGTTGTTAAATATTCTTGTCTCTATTCCTTGTATTCCTTGGAAATCTCTAAGATAAGTAAATTATATACACCAGTGAAAGATCTGTTGCAGCACTGAGTCTGACAGTTGTTACAGAAAGTAGTTTACTGTTTTGAAGGCATTAATGCATCAATTTATGGCTTTTTCTTCTTATGAAAGGTTTCATTTTGTAAAGCAGTAGATGAGTACAGACTTCCTGTAGTTATTTAAAGTAAAAACTGGAGTGATTTTAAACTCAGCCAAAAAAGAATATTCAAGCTGCAAACTCCTGGAGAAGAACGAAACTACATTGTTAATGGTATATTTTGGGGTTGATTTTTACTGATGTGATCAACAATCAGAGTTGAACAATGATTTAGAATACCCTACTTCTATCTGAGAGTTGTATCTGTGGTATTGCAAAGACTGCAAAGCCATTGAATTAGGGAACAGAAAGGAAAATCATTTCTCTGGCCAGTAGATCTTTCAGCACCTTCATTTTTGGCAAGTGTTCTTGTAAGGAACCACTTCTGTGTTGGTGTGTCTTAATAAGCCTAATGCCATGGGTGATGGGTGATACAGCCCAGTTCATTACTGGCATATGAACTTAGTAGACTCAGGGGGATGGTGGCTAATTAGAAAAAAAGCCACTATAAGGCATATTTTTTCACACTATCTAAAAGGAGCTACTGATAGTCGTTGTAGATGGGTTGACAAACCAGCCAAACATTGTTACGTATCTTGAAGATTGTTATGGTCATACCAGACCCTATATCCCTACAAGGAGTCTTTGCATGAGGATTTCTGAGGATTTCTGAAGGGTAGCTTGCCTAAAGACTGCAAAAACAAAAGCACAACAGTGCTGTAGTTTCAAACATTTTCAGAAAGTTAAAAAATATTCTAAAAGAAAGCATGTGTTAGACAAATTGTAAGCAGAACTGAAACTCATGAAGATCATGTGATGTTTGCTTTAATGATAGATAAAAATAAAACCAGGAAAAAATATTGAAAGGTCATAAAAATCCAAATCAAATTCCCTAAGACAGTTCTTATGAACAAAATAACATATTTTCTCATGAACAGATTCTTCGCATGTGTTTTTACCTCTAGAAAGCTTTTCCTGGTGTTACATTGACTTTGTTTTGCTGCAGGGCTAGTGTGTTCTATGTCCTGCTCACTGGTGGCATGGACAGCTGCACAATCTCTTTTTCACTAGTCTTTAACATATCTTAGGGCAGTTATTACCTTCTATACCTTTTCCACTCCCATTCCATTCTTTTTTTTCCTTTGGGTAAACAATCCCAGTCATTTTAATCTTTCCCATAGGTCATGAACTCCAGTAATTACAAAGAAAACTTTGGTGAGCTTTGAGAACATTTGTCTCAAATGAGTTCTCATTCTGTAAATCAGAGATGAAAACCTCAAGAATGTGTGACCACTGCTGCAAATGGGCATTCTAAAGAAAGAGGCCAGAAAATGTTGAATGGAAAACAATCAGAAAGCTGAAAAATTTGTTTTCATGTTCTGGAAAATGGGATATTACCCTGTGCTCTATCAGCATAGCAAGATGGTAGAATTAGAAACGTATACACCAGTGCACCTGTAGAAGTAGCCAACAGCATGCAATTCAGTTAACTTTTCAGACTGAGAGAAGGTAAAAATAATAATTGTTTCAAATAAAGTTTGCAGCATTTGATGCACGGACTCAGATGTGAATGATCCAAATCATTTACTACAAGTTCTCACATCACTTATATACCTTCACAAGTTTTCTTTTTCTAGCTTTCCCATCCATCCCTACAACTTTCCCATCC